>NC_088351.1:21000000-21300000 GCF_036884655.1 Musa acuminata AAA Group | reverse complement strand
GTGATCATTATCATCCCTATTTCTCTCCTTTCTTCGATGATAAGACTTTAGGGTCTTATCATTTGGTATCAGAGCGACGAAAAGACTTTAAGGTCATATCATTTGGTATCAGAGCGATGATAAGACTTTAGGGTCTTATCATTTGGTATCAGAGCTACAATAAGACTTTAGGGTCTTATCATTTGGTATCAGAGCGGGTTGAGGCCGATACCAAATGATAAGACCCTAAAGGTCTTATTGTAGGCTCTGATACCAAATGATAAGATCGTGGGAGTCTTATCGTCGCTCTGATACCAAATGATAAGACTCTAAAGGGTCTTATCATTTGGTATCAGAGCCTACAATAAGACCTTTAGGGTCTTATCATTTGGTATCAGAGCGATGATAAGACTTTAGGGTCTTACCATTTGGTATCAGAACAACGATCCTTGGCGCAGCCTTGCTTCCCTTCTTCCCCACCACCACTACAAGGCAACTCTTTCTTCACCGTTGTCACTATTTCCTCGGCCAGCGACCTTCGACCATCGCTCGACCTCCTCGCTGCCCCATCTCGTTCAAAAAAATAAAAAAAATCGAAAAAAGAAAAGAAAAACATGAGAGGAAGAAGAAGTCGCAGCCACCCCTACGTCCCCTGCTTCCAGCCAGCCCACCCGCCGCTGCTGCTCTCCGGCCAGTGCCCACCATCGCCTCGCTTCCCAGCCGACGACCACTACCGCCGCTGTTCCCCGGCCAGGAGACGACACTGCCAGCGTCCATCCCAGCCCTACTGCCGCCACCCGCCTCCCCTTATGTCGTAGTGCATCGCTCGACCTTTCTCCTCGGCGATCATTGGTGATGCTGCTCCTAGCCGCGCCACCACCCCTGCCTCTCCATCGTCGCCCGCCTCCCCTTGGGTCGCAGTCGTAGCAGCCGTTTGTCGCCCTCCTCGCGGTGATCAAAACAGGGCAACTCACGGATTGCCCTTGTTCTCAGTCGCATCACCACCACTTTTCCCAACCGCATTGTCGTCGCTCGATCACCCGGCCAGCGACCTCTTCTCCTTGCATCCCCATCTCGCTCGAGCAAGAAGGACCGCCAGCACCACAGCCGTAGCCGCTGGTTGCCGTAGCCCCTCCTTGCAGCGATTGCAGAAACAAAGCTTCCTCTATTGCCGTAGCCCCTCGTCGATCGCAACCACGCCTCGAGCGTCGTCGCCTTCTAGCCGACCCACCACCACTGCCAGCCACCATGCGACGACCACTACTCGCCTCCCTACCGCTGCTCCCCTTGGCTCGGGTGAGAACGACCACCACCACTCCCCCGTGCTCTGCCCCCTTGTGACGGAGAAATAGGGCAATCCTCTTACTGCTGCAAATGCCGGTTGCCACCACCATCGCCATTGCTGCCTAGCCAGCGACGACGCCGCTCGCCACCCAGCCTGCCACGACTGCTGCTGCCAGCCACCGCAGCCTTCACCTCAACCCCCTCGATCTGCACTGTTGCTGCAGCCCCCTTGCTCTGCATCTTTGCCGTAGCCGCCGGTTGCCACCACTGCAGCCTCATCCCCGGCCGCTTCAACGCCACCTCCCTCTTCTACCTCCGCTGCTGCAGTTGTTGGTTGGCATCACCGCAGCCTCAACCCGGCTGCTCGGCAATTAATTCCTTGGGTCACAGTAGTCACAATCGTCGCCTTTCAGCCTCGGCGTTCTCATCTCACATAGTGACAAAAACACAGGGCAGCAACTCTTCCTCCATCGCAGCCACCGCAGCGGCGAGTCCTTGCCAGCGCTGCCCCCAACCACATCACCATCGCTACCTCCCAGCCCTCAACAGCAGCGATCCCTCCACGCAGCTACTACAACAAGCATTGTTGCCTCTCACCAGCACCTCCTTCCGTAGTGTGATAGAAATAGAGCAACGCTACCTTCCATCCGTGCGGTCGCAGCCATCGCAGCGGTGAGCCCTTGGCGGTGCTGCCCTAGCCGCACCACCATTCGCTACCTCCAAGCCCTCAGCAACAGCGATCCCTCTACGTAGCGACCACAACAAGCATCGCTGCTTCCCACGTGGCGACCACAGCTACATCCCTGCATCCTTGCAGCAACCCTTCATTCTCATAGTGTTAGCACCGACCACGTCACAATAGTAGCTCCGAATAGGGCAGTGATTGATGCCCTTGACCAACACCAAAAATAGGAGTTGAGATTACAGATTTGTAGTCTTACGAAATGGCCACCGATAACTCAGTGAAAGCACAAATGAAAGCATTGAAAATTAGAATTGAGAACCAATTACAAGAAGTACTTAATGATTTCAAAAAGGACTTACTAGGGAGCCTTAGTAAATTTCAACAAGGTGGGAGCTCAAGTTCGATATTGCATAGATCTGGAAATACTAGAAAAGGGCCCCAAGATTATGACACAATCTACTCATACATGAAGGTGGATGGACAACTCTCAAAAATTTGTCAGACTTCTATAGTGTTGGAATATCATAGTAGGTTTGAAAGATTATCAAATCAAGCTAGAGATTGGTCGGAACGACAACTTCTGGATACATTTATTGAAGGTCTTATTCCAGAGATCTGGTGTGAAGTTAAGGCTCGTCAACCTCGCACTATGATAGCTGCGATCTCATTCGCACATCTATATGAGAAGAAAATCAACTAGGAAAATTATGGAAACAGAAGTGACAATAACTAGATGATCAGTAAGCCACCAGCCCTATCTATTCCCAACCAAAGCCTTGACACCCAAAGACTAACCCAAGAAGAACTTAAGGAAAGATCAGCAAAGGGTTTATACTATGATGAAAAGTGGAGTATGGACAACCGATGTAAACAAGGGCAACTTCTGATGATTGAGCCAATTAGAGAGGAACCGAAAGTAAAAGAGTTGGACTCCGATCATAAAGGTATGAAAACTGATGAAGATATTGAAGCCATCACACATACAGTGCATGCATTGGCTGGCTACACTAACCCACAAACTATGAAAATCGGAGGAACTTTGAAGCATCAACCTATCACTATTTTGATTGATATAGATAGCACTAATAATTTTATGGACAGGAAAGTTGCAGCCCAATTAGCCCACCACATTGAAGGATGTGATATATTCGAAGCTGATGGATGGATTTTAATTTATGATAACAAAGGCCAGGAATTTCTTACAACGATTACTACACTGAAAGATCGACCTATTGCTTACATTGTCAAAAAGTGGAGACCATACTTGATCAACGGGTTGTGATGCATTGCAGATAGCCTATGACTGAAGTGCTAAAAGACAAGCTCCCCGAGATTGATACTTCTCAGCCTTGAAGACAAGGCTGATTTTAAGAGGGAGGAACTGTTAGGACCCTTTTTCTGAGCTTTTGAATAATGTTTATTGAGTCTGTTTAGTCCAGTTGTTTATTGAGTCAGTTTGGTTCAATTAAAGTCAAGTAGAGGTTTATTTAATATTTATTTATTATTAGAGTTCAAGTCCTAATGGTCTTTGGGTGGAACCCTATAAATAGGGATGTAACTACTTCATTTCAGTAATCTATGAAAAATAATATTATGTCCTTTGACAACCCTAGGAGGCCAATCCCCTCGAAGTGATCAAGGAGGGTCGATCCCCTCGAAATGATCAAGGAGGGCCGATCCCCTCGAAGCGATCAAGGAGGTCGATCCCCTCGAAGTGATCATTATCATCCCTATTTCTCCCCTTTCTTCGACGATAAGACTTTAGGGTCTTATCATTTGGTATCGGAGCGATGATAAGACTTTAAGGTCTTATCATCTTCTTGGTGAGTTTCGATGAGTTTTCTAGCAAGCTCCTAGACTTCTGGATCAATTCCGATAGAACTTCCGACGAATATACGAACTTCCGATGAACTCTCGAACTCCCAACGAAATCTTGTTCTCGACTTTGGGATTTCATTTTGCTTTATGCCTAGCTATCATAGTTAATCCTACACACTTAAAACCTACTTTAATCTAGACAATTATTATAAGACTTAAATCAAATATTGTTTGGCATGTCATTGGTTCATCAACGCTTCGTCCGATTCTTCGACGCATAGTCCTCTCTTACGGCCTATTGCCCAATCAGTCGATTGACCTCCACAACTCTGATTTCCTTTGCATAATTTACATGCTTCTTGGCTCGATGCCTGAACCCATGGCCCAAAGCCTTCTACCGATACGTCAATCGATCCTCCGGCTCGACATCCAATCTTCTGACATGTTTCATTCTGGCCCAACATGATTCTTTTTGCCTTAATTGTCTCTCTCTGATAGAAGCTTCCTACGTCACTCAAAATGCAGGTCAAATCATAAACACTATCAATTGGTTTTGATCATTAAAATATGAGATTCAACAAATTCATCAATTAATTTCATCATCAAAATTCAAGATTCAACAGTCCACTCCCGATTCCTCTTCACTCAAAGCCATCGGCTTTAACTACTAATCTTCTTTCAATGGGTGAAGATCAACTACCCTCTTTACAACTCTTTCTCCTTTTCATAGGCTTAGGAGAGAACATTCACACCTCTCTTTTACACAAGCCCTCACTCCTCCCTTAAAAATATTCTAACCCTAGGAGGAAGAGACAATAAACTTTAAAAAAGATTATAACACTTTTTCCTCAAGGATTCTTTCCCACTTTCTACTCTATTTCTTGCTACACCAAGCAAAAATTGGTGGGATATTTATAGACCCCAAATGGCTTCAAAAATAAAGCCAATAAAGGTCTCATTCTGGGTTTCTGGGGTCCTAGCAGTACTACCATTAGTACTAGGCGGTACCACCGCCTGCAGCCCTAACAATCGACGGTACGACCGTCGAGTCTAGGTGGTACCACTGCTTGACAATTTGGGAGACTGTGTTTTGTTAAGATTAGGGTCGGCACTAAGAGGAGGGGGGTGAATTAGTGCAGTGGTAAGATAACGACGATTTAAAAACTATCGTACGATAAAACTGTTTCCGACGTAAAACCGTTTTTGAAAACTTAACTTGAAAGCAAGTTCGTAAAAGTATTGAAGGCAGTAAAGATAAGATGCTCAAAGTAAAGATAAGATGCTCAAAGTAAAGATAAGATGCTCAATGTATTGAAAGCAAGTTCGTAAAAGCACTTAAAGAGGTTTGCAGTAAAGATAAGATGCTCAAAGTAAATGCAAACTGAGATTTTAGAGTGGTTCGGTCAATCGTGACCTGCATCCACTTTCAGCTTCCTCCTCCGATGAGGTCACCAATGTCCACTAGAGGTCTTCCTTCAATAGGCGAAGACCAGATCCTTCTTACACCCCTCTTCTCCTTTTCATGGGTTTATGAGACAACCCTTACAAGCACTCACACTCCTCTTACAGAATTCTAAACTTAGAGTGGAGGAGGGAATTTCTAAAGTGATTTCTACAACATTTCTTTCCTTTTTTGCTCTCTATGCTTGTGTGCTTTAACCAGGGATGAGAGGGGTATTGATAGGCTTTAAGTTGATTCAAACTTGGAGCCTAAAAATATCTCATCATGGGTTCCTCGGGCATAGGTGGTACCACCGCCTGCATAGGCGGTACCATCGCCTAGTGTCAGTCTGGCTGACACTACCCTAGGTAGTACCACCGCCCAGGTCTGGCGATACCACCACCTGGAGGGCAGTGCTGGGTGGTACCACCGCCCGGACTAGCAGTACCACCGCTTGGCACCCTGCCAAGGGCGGTATAGCCACCTAGACTGGTAGTACCACCGCTTGACATAATCTAGAAGACTATGCCATGACGGTGAGACTCCTTGGGGCACTGCTTGGGCTTCTTATTTGGCCCAACACAATTCTTACATAGGCCTAGCTAGTCCATAATTAGGTTGGCTCAATCTAAGCCCAATTACATGCTAACTATGATTCCTAAGACTATTCTAAGCTAAACAAAGTCCGTAAGTCTATTCTTCCGGCGAGCTTCCAGCGAGTTTCCGACGAACTTCCGACTATCTCTCGACAATGTTCCGGCAGACTCCCAACAAGCTCCTGGACTTCACTATGATCTTCTTGTCGAGTTCCGATGAGCTTCTTTGACAAGCTCTAAGACTTCTTGGCTGGTTACTCCAGAACTTCCGACGAACGTACGGACTTCCGACAAACTCTTGAACTCCCAACTTGATCGCATCCTTGACTCCGGGACTTCATTTTCCTTCATGCCTTGCTATCATAGTTAATCTTGCACATGTGAAATAAACTTCGATCAAGACAATTAATACTAAGCATTAATCAAGTTGTCCGACATGTTATTGGTCTCTCGATTCTTCGACACATCGTCCTCTCCTACGGCCTATTGTCCAATCAGTCAGTTGACTTTGTAACTCTGATATCCTTAGCGCAACGTCCGATCTTCTTTGCCCGATGCCCGAATCCACGGCCCGAAGGCTTCTGTCAATACGTCGATCGATCCATCAGCCCAACGTCCAATCTTCTAACTTGTTCCTCCGCACAACTTGATTTTTCTTGCTTTAATTGTCTCATCCTGATCGAAGCATCTTGCATCACTCAACATGTAGATTAAATTATAAATAATTATCAATTGGTTTCATCATCAAAATACAAGATTCAACAATCTCTCCCTTTTCGATGATGACAACCAATTGATGACGGAGTTAACCTTAACTCCTGGAGTTTAAACAAACTCCCCCTATCAATATGCCATATTGATAGAACCTTGAATTCAAGCTAAATTCAAGTCATTGTGTATTTCATCTTGAATATTTGCAATACGTCATCATGCATAATATGATCACACTTCTCCCCCTTTGTCATCAACAAAAAGGACAAGTCCAACTATTCATGTGTTAGGAATATAGGTTCAACACATTGCATGATAAACATAATTTCTAGTTTTTTTATCATCATGCAAGCTAGCAAAAATTTAGAGTTTTACAAGTTTGTAAATTTTGCTAGATGTATAAGTTTAGTATTTTTGCTTCTTGAGATAGGTAAGCTAACACTTCTTTGTAGTGTTCAAGATAGCAAGTTCTACATTATGCAAGCTAACAAATTACGGATGTTCAAGAAAGCAACACTTTGCTTCTAGAAATATGCAAGTTTTACAACATACAAGCTAGCAAATTTAAAGATATTCAAGTTGGCATATTTTCTTTTCTTTACGATGTGCAAGATAACATATTTTTCCATCTTGAGATTTCAAGCAAGCAATCTTGGTGATTTTCAAGATAACAATTTCTTCTCTTTTGAGAAGTGCAATTTTTGCTTTCTTCTTGAATTATGCAAGCTAGCAATTTTTTGCTTTCTAGTATGTTTTGCTCCCCCTTTGTCATTGTCAAAAAGAAGAGAAGACTCTTTACGTCAATTTCTAAATCATGACAAAGGTAAGTAATCATTCTTATCTATGCATCATTATAGTGTCAATTTACAACATGCACAAATTCAATAACATTACATTTCATTTTTCATGCATGATACCAAAAAATCAATCATCATTATGAGCATATCATACATGATACTAAAACATTAAAATTTTTAAGTATTTATCAATATTTTGATCATGATACCAAACATTCATCATTTAGAGCATTCATGATACAAAACATTAAATCAACATTTATAATTCATCATTTTAGCAACAATTCATAGCATTTTAAATAATGATTCACATCATATGCAATACATCACATCATAATTAAAAAGCATAAGTATCACATGCATAATTGCAAATCATAAATGTTTCATATCATGATGGTATTAATTTGTCAAATTGCATCATACCATACATGATCATAACTTTACATTTGCATGCATCAAAATAATATCAAGAGTTTCATACATAATTTTATATCATCTCATTCATTTCATCTCATTAGGAGAAATTAATTGGGTGATGAATACAAGGAGTTATACAAAGACAGAAAATCATGTCATGAAAGATGAGATCATGTGAAAACCAAAAGACATGATTCATTTTGACACATCTCCTCTTAAATAAATAAAGTAAAGAATTCTTAAGAGATCATGAAAAATCTTAATTCATATAAAAGATTTCATGTATTAAATCTCGAGAAATCAAGATCATGATTTCGATAAAATCCATTAAATTCAACCCATCAAAATCAATTTTATGGTTCAAGAGATTCATAAAGATGATATAAATAGATTCATTAAACTCCTTTTTGGAAAAATCGATAATGTCAAAAAAATAAAATTTTTAAGGAGAAACGTTTCCACTTTTTAGTTGTTTTAATTCTTGTAATTTATTTTATACATGTATATTCTTTTATTTTATGCCAAATAAAAACATACATCAACGTTTAGGATCAAAAAATGAATTTCGTCATAAAAACCATTAAGACCAATAAATCACAAAAATCTTCATGTATAACTTTCAAATATCATGCATAAATTCGTCAATCAAGGTATCAAAATATTTAATATTTTTATTCCATCATTATGCATTACTTCAAATCAAACATTATTTCATTTAATCAAAATTTAGAAATAACAATGGAAAACAACATGATACACATTATTACTTCTTAACCACATATAGAATGATTTCATAAGGCATTTTTAATCAAAATCATTTTGTTTGATTATCATAAAATATGTATTTTTCATGATTATTTTTAAAATAATTGGAAAGGTAAGCATGATCCAATTTTATTTTTAAGTTTTCATTAAACATGTAATAAAAAATATTTAATTTTCTTAAACCAAATTAAAGCTAAATTAAAAATAAGTCATGAGAAGTATTATGTAATTTCAAAATAAACTAAAAGTTTTTTTTATTACCTCAACGTCGAAGGCTGTTAAGGTGTAGTTTGCCACCTCGCCTTTGTTGATTTTTTCCTCATCTTCGGAGGAGCTCGATTCATCCCACTTTGTATTCTTCTTGCGTTCAAAGTAAGTAGGTTCATTCTTGTTTCATGAACTTTTTAAATTTCTTAGTGAGTTGAAGTTCACCATCACTTGAGCATATGCTTGAGTGGTCTTCAAATATTCTATGTCCCAAATCCTTCCTGTTCTTTGGAAGGTGGTTTTGTTCATCATGTTCATCATGTGCATTATGTACCATTTCATAAGTCATCAATGAACCAATAAGTTTTTCAAGTGGAAAAGTATTTAAATATTTTGTTTCTTGTACTGTTGTTACTTTCGATTCCCAAGTTTTAGAAAGTGATCTTAAGATTTTGTTAATGAGTTCAAAATTTGAAAAAATTTTAACAAGTCCTTTTAGACTATTGACGACATCTGTAAAACAGGTGTACATATCTACAATAGTCTCTCTTGGTTCCATACAAAACATCTCAAAATCATGCATCAAAAAATTTACTTTAGAATCTTTTACACTACTTATGCCTTCATGTGTGATTTCAATAGTGCACCAAATATCGAAAGCCATTCAGCACAAAGAAACCCGATTAAACTTCGTTTTATCTAAGGCGCAAAACAAGGCATTCATAGCTTTTGCATTTATAGAAAACATCTTCTTCTCCAAATCATTCCAATGGTTCATTGGAAGAGTAGACATTTTTAAATCGGATTCAACTATGTGCCATAAATCGAGATTCAATGAAAATAAGAAAACTCTCATTCGAGTTTTCCAATAAGTGTAGTTGGTCCCATTGAAAAAGGGAGGACGAATGAGAGAGTGACCCTCTTGAAAGCCGAAAAGAGCCATTTCTATTTGGGTGTTAAACCAAATTAGAAAACCATGGCTCTTATACCAATTGTTAGGATCAGCATCGTCACTAAGAGAGGGGGAGTGAATTAGTGCAGCGGTAAGATAACGACGGTTTAAAAACTTTCGTACGATAAAACCGTTTCCGACGTAAAATCGTTTTCGGAAACTTAACTTGAAAGTGAGTTTGTAAAAGTATTGAAAGCAGTAAGCACTTAAAGAGGTTTGCAGTAAAGATAAGATGCTCAAAGTAAATGCAAACTGAGATTTCAGAGTGGTTCGGTCAATCGTGACCTACATCCACTTTCGACTTCCTCCTCCGACGAGGTCACCGACGTCCACTAGAGGTCTTCCTTCAATAGGCGAAGACTAACTCCTTCTTACACTCCTCTTCTCCTTTTCACGGGTTTAGGAGACAACCCTTACGAGCACTCACACTCCTCTTACAGAAATCTAAACTTAGAGTGGAGGAGGGAATTTCTAAAGTGATTTTTACAATGTTTCTTTCCTTTTTTGCTCTCTGTGCTTGTGTGCTTTAGCCAAGGATGAGAGGGGTATTTATAGGCTTCATATTGATTTAAACTTGGAGCCTAAAAACATCTCATCCCCGGTTCCCCGGGCACGGGCTGTACCATCGCCTGTGCTGGGTGGTACCACCGCCCAGTGTCAGTCTGGCTAACACTGCCCTAGGCGGTACCACCGCCTGAGGGGCAGTACTGGGTGGTACCACTGCCTAGACTGGTGGTACCATCGCCTAGCACCCTACCAAGGGGGTACAATCGCCCAAACTGACAGTACCACCACCTGACATAGTCTCGAAGATTCTGCCATGACGGTGAGACTCCTTGGCGCACTGTTTGGGCTTCTTATTGGGCCCAACATAGTTCTCACATGGGCTTAGCTGGCCCATAATTAGGTTGGCCCAATCCAAGCTCAATTACGTGTTAACTACGATTCCTAAGACATATTCTAAGCTAAACAAAATCCATAAGTCTATTCTTCCGGCAAGCTTCCGGCGAACTTCCGACGATCGCTCGGCAATGTTCCGACGGACTCCCAACAAGCTCCTAGACTTCACGATGATCTTCTTGGCGAGTTCTGATGAGCTTCTCTGGCAAGCTCTGAGACTTCTCGGCTAGTTCCTCCAGAACTTCTGACGAACGTCTGGACTTCCGACGAACTCTCGAACTCCCAACGTGATCGCGTCCTTGACTCCGGGACTTCATTTGGCTTCATGCCTTGCTATCGTAGTTAATCCTGCACATGTAAAACAAACTTCAATCTAGACAATTAATACTAAGCATTAATCAATTTGTTCTGCATGTCATTGGTCTCTCAACGCTTTGTCCGATTCTTCAGCGCATCGTCCTCTCCTATGGCCTATTGCCCAATCGGCCAGTTGACTCCGCAACTCTGATATCCTTAGCGCAATATCCACTCTTCTTGGCCTGATGCCTGAATCCACGACCCGAATCCTTCTATTGATACATCGACCGATCCATCGACCCGACATCCAATCTTTTGACATGTTCCTCTAGCACAAGTTGATTTTTTCTACTTTAATTATCTCATCCTGATCAAAGCATCTTACGTCACTCAACACGCAGATTAAATCATAAACAATTATCAATTGGTTTCATCATCAAAATACGAGATTCAACATGTTTAGGTGGAACCACCGCCAATCTTGGCACTAGCACTATCGAGTCTTCCGGAACCGTACACTTCATACGTTCCAGCTTATAGGCGGCTCCATTGCCTAACCTAATTTTGGTTCACTTATAGGGCCTCACAATGGGCCCAAATTAGCCCCGACTAAAGCCCAAAGGGCCCATAATTGAGTTAGTATGGTTATATAAAAAACTAACTTAATTATAACCTAATCTACAACAATGAAGACATAAACAATTACATGACTGAAATTCTATGTTGTCTGGCATGTCATTGGTTCATCTAGCACTTCATCTGAACCATAAACACATTTTCCCCTCCTTTGATGTATTGCCCGATCCATCAGTATGTTAACCTCCCATAACATCCGATCTTCTTGGCGTAATGTCCGATCCTCTAGGCCCGATGCCCGAACTTACAGCACGAAGTCCTTCCGACATGTCGACCAGCCTCTAGCCCAACATCCATTCTTTTGACTTTTTTTATTCCGACCCAATGTCTGATTCTCAAATTTCAATCAATTTGACTTTTCATGATTGAAGTTAGTCCTGTATCACTCAAGCGCTAATTAGATCATAACTTCAATTGATTTCATCATCAAAATCTGAGATTCAACAGTCTTGGGACTATGGCATAGTGGCCTAGTATGTCCGTAGACGATGAGTTGAGTGAATTGTTTTGAAGATAATAATTCATTGAGCTAGAAGAAGTTCTGAAATGTATGACTCACGACTAGCTCGATATTAGGCCTAGAGGGTCACATATATCTGGTAGGTGCTATGATGAGTAGAGAATGAATATGAGATATCCGTTAGAGCCCCTAGATTATTGGACCCTATAGATGAGATCCAATAAGAGCTAATAAGATATTATTGGATAGAGATCCACTGATCTAAGAGGCTTGGATAGTTGGATGGAGATCTAGTACCCAATAGGGCAGGATTCATTATGGTTAAGTTGACAAGGGACCTTTATAAATAGGAGGGAACAAAAGGGTCATAGGCTAGGTCTTTTTGGCTGCCACCTCCTATTCTCCTCTCCCATTCTCCTCCTTAGCGATTAGCCCTTATTTGGGGTGTGTGAAGATTTGGGCAGTGATTTGAGGAGCGTCTTCGCAGGCGCTACCATGTGGATCACCTCTAGAAAGTGTTAGAAATGAGTCAGTACTAAGAGGGGGGGTGAATTAGTGCAGTGGTAAAAATTACGTCAGTTTGAAAAACCTTCGTACGATAAAATTTAATTTTGATGAAAACTGTTTCAGAAAAATCTTTAAATTGAAAGCGTACGGAAGTATAGTTGATGTAAAGCAAGGAAAGCTGTTTGTAGTTAAGATAAATAGCAAAATAGAAATGTAAACCGATTTATAGTGGTTCGATCGTCATGAACTACATCCACTCGTTTGATTCCTCTTCCGTCAAGGCCACCGGCATCCACTGTTGATCTTCCTTTAATAAGCGAAAATCAACCTCCTTCTTACATCTCTTTCTCCTTTTACTAGGTTTAGGAGATAACCCTTACACCCCCACTCACTCCTGTCTCAAACTATTCTAACACTTAGAATTTTTAGAGGAGTTTCATATAAGATTACAATAGAGATTCTTTCCTTTTAACTCTCAATACTTGTGTTTATTAACCAGAGATGAGAGGGGTATTTATAGGCTTCAAGTTGATTCAAAATTGGAGCCTAAAAAGGTCTTATCCTAGGTTTCTTGGGTACTGGTATTACCACCGTCATTCCTAGGTAGTAGTACTAATATCGCAGGATCTATAGTTGGGTGGGTACCACCACGAACAGGGGCGATACCACCTCTGATAGCATTGCTGCCGGTGGTACCACCGCTGACAGCATTGCTACCGACGGTACCACCACTGGCCAGGGTCTCAGCACCCTGGTTGGGCCTTGAATCCGGCCTAAACCAACCCAACTTTGGGCCCAATTGGCCCCTAATAGAGTTGATGGGATTACCTCCAAATCCCAACTCTAATTATGTACTAACTATGATTCCTAAGACATAATCTAAGCAAGATAATTCCAGTTTCTTCTGGTGAACTTCTGACGATCTCTCGACAATGTTCCAGCGGTCTCCCGACGAGCTCCTGGACTTCACGATGATGTTCTTGGCGAGTTCCGACAAGCTTCTTTGGCAAGCTCCTGGACTTCTTGGTTGGTTCTGACAGAACATCCGACGAATATCCGGACTTCCGACGAACTCTCGAACTCCCAACGAAGTCATGTTATTGACTTCGAGACTTCATTTTGCTTTTATGCTTTGCTATCATAGTTAATCCTGCATACATAAAAACACACTTCAATCTAGACAATTATTACTACGCATGAATCATGTCATCCGACATGTCATTGTTCCATCGATGCTTCGTCCGATTCTTCGGCGCATCGTCCTCTCTTATGGCCTATTACCCAATCGGTCAATTGACCTCGCAACTCTGATATCCTTGATGTAATATCCACTCTTCTTGGCCCGATGCCCCAATCCATGGCCCGAAACATCCTGTCGATACGTCGACTAATCCTCCGGCCTAACGTCCAATCTTCTGACATGTTTTCCCCCGGCCAACATGATTCTTCCTGCTTTTAGTTGTCTCTCTCTGATCGAAGCATCCTGCATCACTCAAAATGCAAATCAAATCATAAATACTATCAATTGGTTTCATCATCAAAATCTAAGATTCAACAATCTCTCCCTTTTTTATGATGATAACCAATTGATGGAGTTAACCTTAACTCCCAGAGTTTATACAAACTCCCCCTATTAATATGTCATATTGATAGAACCTTGAATTTAAGTTGAATTCAAGTCATTGCAAATTTCATCATGAATATTTGCAACACGTCATCATGCATAATATGATCATACTTCTCCCCCTTTGCCATCAACAAAAAGGAAAAGTTCAACTATCAAGTGTTTGAGATATAATATCAAACATTACATTTATCATCATGCAATTTGTAAGCTTAAAAATTTAGCAAGTGCTACATTATGCAAGCTATCAAGTTTTAGATATGTAAGATAGCAAGTTTATACAAGCTAGCAAAAATTTTGAAAGCAAATGCAAGATAGCTTTCTTGTTGAAGTGTGTAAGCTAGCAATTCTTTCTTTCTATTACAATGTGCAATTTGCAAGTTTTGCTTCTTGAGATTGGTAAGATAGTGATGTTCAAGATAGCAAGCTCTTTCTTCTCTTTTGAGAAGTGCCATTTTTGCTTTCTTTGCAAAATGCAAGCTAACAAAATTTTACATTATTTTACAAGAATCAAGCTAGCAATTTGGCAAGTGTTACTTCTCTTTGAAGTATGAAGGCTAGCAAGTTTTTGAAAAATAATACAAGATAACAAGCTAGCAAGATACAATGTTTTATATGAAGCAAGCTACATGAAGTACGTTTGCATCTTCTCTTTAGATGTGCAAGCAAGCAAGCAAGTTTTTGCATCTTGTTGCCTTGTGCAAACTAGCTATCTCCTCCCCCTTTGTCATTGTCAAAAAGAAAGGAAGAAAATAATTTTGTATCTTTTTTTCCCTTTACATCAATTTCTACACCATGACATAGGTAAATAGCATAGATGAAAATAAAGTCATGAATGTCAAAACAATTTTTCATCATGAATATTTACAAAATATATAATGTATTATTCCAAATCATTATTCAATATTCCAATCATCATTTCAATCATAAAAAATGAAAGATCAAGTCTAAAATTCAAGAGATCAAGATCATAATCCGGAAAATGTATAAGAAGAATTTATGCATTTGGAAGATCTAACATGTCTAAGTTTATCATTTAAACTAGCAATTTTCTTTCTCCCCTTTGTTATTGTAAACAAGGAAGAAGTAGAGTGGAAGATAATAATATCAATTTTCTTACACATCATGTCATGGAAGATAATAATCAAATTATGAATGTCACAAGACATATTTATTTCATCAAATCTCTTTTTTTTATAAATAGCAAAAAGAAACATAGGAGATCAAATGATATAATATCTTGATTCATGCATAACAAATCTCAAGTTATAAATCTCGAAAAATCAAGATAAAGCTCATTCAAATTCAAATCGTCAAATCAAAATGATATTTAAAAGATAAATCAAAATCATTTTCAAAAGATTCTAAGAATAAAGATAGTTTCATTAGCCTCTCCTTTTTGAAAAGTCGATAAAATAGAGAAATTTTTCAAGGAGAAAGCTTTCTTCTTTTTAGTGATTCAATTCATAAGATTGATTTCATAGATGCATGCCTTTCTCATTTTTACCAAATAAAAATATGCATCACCGTTTAGGATCGAAAAGTAAATTTCATCATAAAAACCATCAAGAGCAAAAAAATATAACATATTAAACATAAGGCTTCTTTAAACAAGAGATTTGATTTATCATTTTAATTCCAATGATAATATATTTGCCTTTTTATATGTTTCACTTTAAGTGATTGATTTCATATAAGCATACTCAAGTTTTTTCGTATGAAAACCATACATCAATGTTTAAAATGGAAATATAAAAAATCATCAACATCAAAAAGTGTAACACATAATTCCAAAATATATGATTTCAAATCATTACTTCAAGTCCTCATGCATAAAAATCATCGAGCATGATGCAAATATTTATTTTTAAAATATTCATCGACATGCAAGCCAAAGAAAACATAAAGAATATTCATCAATCTTTGTTTCATTGAGCATAAGACATTTTCAAACAAAATCAAAAATCAATATGAAAATCATCAAGATATACATTCTTTCTTCTTGAAAAACATACATAGGATTATCATTAGATTTAAATCTAACATTTTATTCTTTTAATATAAAACATATAATTTTCATTATCATTTTCAAAATTATTAGCATGATAAGCATGATCCTAATTAATTTTTGCATTTTTAATTACATCATTAAACATGTAAATTTCAAAAAATAATTAAATTTAATTAAAAATTAGTTATTAAAAGAATTATGTAATTTCGAAATAAATTAAAGGAGTTTCGTTTGAGTTGTTTACCTCATTGTAGAAAGTCGTTAAAGCATAGTTTGCCACCTCACTTTTGTTGATTTTCTTCTCGTATTCGGAGGAGCCCGTTTCGTCCCAAAGTGCTTTCTTCTTCTTCGATTTATTTTTATTTTTTGATTCTTGCTTTAAGTACTTTTTAAGTTTTATTGTAAGAAGTTCAAGTTCATCATCACTTGAGCTTTTGCTTGAGTGGTCTTCTTTTGTTTGATATGCCAAATCCTTCATTTTCTTTGGAAGGTGGTTCTCAAGTTCATCATATTCAACATGTGTCATAAAACTCATTCCATAGGTCTTTAAAGACCCTATTAGTTCTTTAAGTGGAAAACGGTTCAAATCCTTGACCTCTTAAATGGCCGTTACTTTAAAGTCCTAAGTTTTAGAAAGTGAGCATAAAACTTTGTTGACAAGTTCAAAATTTGAAAAACATTTGCCAAGAGCTTTTAAACCATTGATGACATCCGTGAAATGGGTATACATGTCAACAATGGTTTCACTAGGCTTCATTCGAAAAAGTTTAAAATCATGTAATAAAAGATTGACTTTAGACTCTTTAACTCTATTCATGCCTTCTGTGTGATTTTGAGAATATGCCAAATATCAAAAGTCGTTTCACACAAACACACCTGATTGAATTTGTTTTTATCTAAGGTACAAAATAGAGCATTCATAGCTCTAGCATTTAGAGAGAACATCTTTTTCTCCAAATCATTCTAATTGTTCATTTGAAGAGAAGACCTTTGAAATCTGTTTTTGACTATATTCCATAAATTTAAATCAATAGAAAGCAAGAAATCTCTCATTCGAGTTTCTCAATATGTGTAGTTCGTCCCATTGAGCAAGAGAGGACGAATGAGAGAGTAACCCTCTTGAAAACTGAAAAAAGTAATTTCTACTTAGGTGTTAAATTAAATATGAAAAATGAGGCTCTAATACCAACTGTTAGGAATGAGTCGGCACTAAGAGGGGGGTGAATTAGTACAATGATAAAAATTACACCGGTTTGAAAAACCTTCGTACGATAAAATCTAATTTCGATGAAAATCATTTCGGAAAGATCTTTAATTTGAAAGCATACAGAAGTGTAGTTGATATAAAGCAAGGAAGGCAGTTTGCAAATAAGATAAATAGCAAAACAAAAATGCAAACCGATTTATAGTGGTTCGGTCATCGTGACCTACATCCACAACTCTGATTCCTCTTCCGTCGAGGCCACCAGTATCCACTATCGATCTTCTTTTAATAGGTGAAGGTCAACCTCCTTTTTACAACTCTTTCTCCTTTTACCGGGTTTAGGAGATAACCCTTACACCCCCACTCACTCCTCTCTCAAACTATTCTAACACTTAGAACTTTGAGAGGAGTTTCACACAAGATTACAGTAGAGTTTCTTTCCTTTTTACTTTTAATACTTGTGTTTATTAACCAGGGATGAGAGGGGTATTTATAGGCTTCAAGTTATTCAAACTTGGAGCCTAAAAAGGTCTTATCCCAAGTTTCCTGGGTACTGGTGGTACCACCGTCGTTCCTGGGCGGTACGACCTGTTAGAATCAAGAGCGCACTAAGAGGGGGGGATGAATTAGTGTAGCAAAAAACTTATGCGATTTCAAAAAATATTTCGTACATTTGAAGGAAATCGATTCGGAAAGATAATTACTTTAAAACATAAGAGAGCGTAAGTGCAGTGAAAGCAAGATGAGGAGAAGTACTTTGCTATAAAATGATTTGCAGTTAAAGAAGATTGCTCAAAACGAAATGCAAACTAGATTTAGAGTGGTTCGGTCAATCATGACCTACATCCACATTTGGCTTTCTCCTCCGACGAGGTCATCGGCGTTTACTAGCGGCATTTCTTCAATAGACGAAGGCCAACCACCATTTATAGCTTTTCTCTTTTTACTGCGTTTAGGAGATAACCCTTACAAGTTTCACTCCTCTCTTGAATGATCTCAACACTTAGAAAAGGAGGAGGAGAACTCTAGCACTTTTACAACTCTTTGACACTTCAAAGACTCAAGAATGTTTCAAGTTTTCGTGCTCTTTCATGTATAAAAGGATGGGATATTTATATACTCCAATGGCTTTAAAAAAAGGAGCTAAGAAGTGTCTCATCCCAGATTTTCGGGGTCCTGGTAGTACCACCGCCATTACTAGGTGGTACTACCGCCTAACATCTGACATTGGGCGGTACTACCGCTTGACAGAGCTTGGAGACCAAGCTCTGACGGTACCACCGCTTGATAGGGGTGGTACCACTGCTAGCAGTAATAACTGCCGGTGGTACTATCGTCTAACAGGGGCAGTACCACCACCCAGAATTGCTAGGAGACCAAGTCTCCCAAGTGGTGCCACTACCGGTTGAAAATTTTGGGTCCTGGTTGGGCCTTGAATCCGGCCCAAACTAGCCCATCTTAGGGCTCAGTTGGCCCCTAATTAAGTTAGTGTGATTACCTCCCAAGCCTAACATAATTTACACTCTAACTACGACAGCTAAGACATGATTACTGTAATTTTTGTTCCAGTGCATCACTCGCACTTTCAGCGAGCTTCCAGTGTACTTATGGCGAACATCTGACGAACTCTCGGCAATGCTCCGTCGGACTCCCAGCAAGCTCCTTGACTTTGCGACGATATTCTTAGCGAGTTCCAACGAGCTTCAATGACAAGCTTTTGGACTTCTCGATTGGTTCCCGTAGAACTTCCGACGAACGTTGGGACTTCCGATGAACTCTCGAACTCCCAACGTGATCTCAATCTTAACTCTGGCACAACACCTGCTTCAAGTCTTACTGTCATCGTAGTTAATCCTACACACTTTTCTTAACATATAGATTAGATCAAACAAATTACAATTGACTTCATCATCAAAATCCGAGATTTAACAATCTACCCCTTTTTGATGATGACAGTCAATTGATGATAGAGTTAACCTTAACTCCCCCTATCTATATGCCATACTTGAGAAAAGTCATTCTTGAATTCAAGAGACAAATTGATAAGTTAAGTTCCTTTAAACTTATCAATACTCATATCATGATTCCTATCATGATCTAACTTTTTCAAAATGATGTCAAGGCCTGACATCAATTTTCAAGTCTGATATTTCAAATATTTAAGGATGATAAATATAGTAATTTATTCTATGGCAAGATATCAATTTATAAAATTACAAGTTAAGCTCTAGATATCTTATCAGAATGAAAAAAAGTTAACAGGCAAACATTTTAAGTGTAAAATTACATACATTTATCATCAATTTACCAAATTTTGGTATTATTTCTCTCCCTTTGTCATCCACAAAAAGGAGAACGATTCAACAATAAATGCAAGTGTGGTAAAAATTCATGTTATATTTTAAATTATAAAGAAATTCATACAAATCATATTTCAAGCATTCATGACATGATATCATTCAAAAGTTGTCATATTAAAGGTTATACATATTTAACAAGATGGCTTCCATCATCTTCTCCCTTTTTATTTTTCATTAAAACTTCGCATGAAGGAGGAAAGTAAGAACGAAAAACCATTGAGAACCAACTTTGACCGAAGTTAAAAATGATAAAAGAGTGTCTTTAAATCATGCTTCATTTTTCACAAGGATTAAGATATTCACATGAAATGAAATCCTTACAAGTGTTCATCTCAAAAAAAAATTCTTCCTTCATTAAGAAAGAATTCATGTGAAAGAATTATCACATCAAATCCATTTCTCAATTAAAAATTCACAAGAGATAAATCCATGAGAGATGCATTTGTCAATGACTTCAATGTATCAAAAATCAACTTGATATGACATAGACTCATGAAAGCTCCATTCAAGAAATATATTAAGTGAAAGATAGTCCGAAAATAAAATATGCATCAAATTCATACATTTATAAAGTGTTTTGTCATAGCTTTTCATCACTACTTGCATGAGGCAAAATCATTAGTGCTTTGTAGTACTCAAAGATTAAGAATTCGATGTATGATTAAAACTTCTTAATATTCAATCATAATCATGAAAGTAAACATGATATTGAGGCACACAATCTTATCATCATGTAAAATTTGTATTATAAAATTATCAGCATAGAATTTAAATGAGTGATCAAAGAATCAAGAAAGTCTGAAAATAAAATTTAACAAATTAATGTATTCGGACATATTAACGTTCCTAACTCTCTTCTAATAAAATCAAATTGTTCTTCACTTAAAGACTTTGTAAAAATATCGGCTAATTGATGTTTTATATCAATAAACTCTAGGATTACATCATGACTAGTGATATGATCTCGTATAAAGTGATGCCTAATATCAATATTTTTGTTCTAGAGTGTTGAATGGGATTCTTTGTTAAACATATTGCACTTGTGTTATCACATTTTATAGGGATATTTTTAAGATGAATCTTATAATCCTCTAAAGTGTTTTTTATCCACACAACTTGTGCACAGCATGCATTAGCTGCAATGTACTTAGCTTCGGTTGTAGATAGTGCAACCGAATTTTGTTTCTTGGAAGTCCAAGAAACAAATGCGTGTCCTAAAAATTGACATGTTCCTGAAGTGCATTTTCTATCTAATATACATCCAGCAAAATCTACATCAGCACAAGTAATTAGCTCAATGTTTTCAAATTTTGGATACCATAATCCTAGATTTGTGGTTCCTTTAAGATATCTAAGTATTCTCCTAACTGCTTTAAGATGAGATATCTTAAGATTAGATTGAAACCTAGCATAAAGTCCTATACTAAACATGATATCCGGTCTAGTTGTGGTGAAGTAAAGTAAACTTCCTATCATACTCCTATAAGTTTTTTTATCAAAGCTATCTCTACTTTTATCAATTTCTAACTTAGTTGAAGTGCTCATAGGAGTGTTGATAGCTTTTGAGCTATCCATATTGAACCATTTTAGCAAATCTAAGGCATATTTTTGTTTGACTAAGAAAGATGCCATTACTTAGTTGTTTGATTTGTAAGCCTAAAAAGAAGGTTAATTCTCCCATCAAACTCATTTTTAAATTCAAGACTCATACTTTTATTAAATAACTCACATAGAGATTCATTCGTAGAACTGAAAATTATATCATCTACATAAATTTGAATAATAAGAAAATTATTTTTAAAATTTTTGATAAACAATGTAGTATCGACCTTGTCTTTAGAGAAATTATTTTCAATAAGAAATGAACTAAGTCTCTCAAACCAAGCCCTTGGGGCTTGTTTTAAACCATAGAGAGCTTTAGTCAATTTAAACACATGATTAGGGAAACTATTATTTTCAAATCTGGGAGGTTGTTCAACATAAACTTCTTCGGAAATAAAGCCATTAAGAAAAACACTTTTAACATCCATTTGAAACAACTTAAAATTATTACTACTAGCATAATCAAGGAGCATCCTTATGGCTTCTAATCAAGCCATAGAGCGAACAAAGAAATCGATGCCTTCTTCTTGGTTGAAACATTTGGCAACTAATCTAGCCTTGTTTCTAACCACGATACTAGATTCATCTTGCTTCTTTCTAAAAACCCATTTAGTACTAATAACTAAATGGTCATTTGGCCTAGGAAGAAGCTTCCACACCTCATTTCTCTCAAATTGATTTAACTCATCTTTCATGGCTTCGTTAATATATTTAGGTTCAATTTGGGAGAGAAAAGCGGTGGTGGCACAAAAATTTTTAAGAGAAGAACGTGTTTGAACCCCTTTAGATGTGTCTCCTATGATTAGCTCCTTAAGATGAGCATCTACATACTTCCAATCCTTGGGAAAGGATGTTTTGGAAGTAGATGCATCCAAGTTGCTAGATGGAGAAAGGGTTTCATTTAAATTTAAAGCATCAAAATTAACATCATCATCAAAATCTTTTTTCTTAATTTTAAAAACCTTATTAAAAACTACATGAATGGATTCTTCTATAATCAAGGTTCTTTTATTAAAGATACGAAATGCTTTATAAATCAAAGAATAGTCAAGAAAAATTTCTTCATCGGATTTAGCATCAAATTTTCCTAAGGTATCTTTTTCATTCAAGATAAAACACATACACCCAAAAACTTTAAAATATAAAACATTAGGTTTTTTTTATTCCATAACTCAGAAGGAGTTTTGGTGAGTAAGAGTCTTACTAGAACTCTATTCATGACATAGCATGTTGTGTTTACGACTTCGGCCCAAAAATATTTGGGTAGGCTATGTTCATTCAACATAGTTCTTGTCATTTCTTATAAATTTATATTCTTTCTTTCTACTACTCTGTTTTGTTGAGGATTACTTAGAGTAGAGAAGTTATGGTTGTATCCATTAGATTCACAAAATTCTTGGAAATCATGGTTTTGAAATTCACCACCATGATCACTTCAAATTGATGAAATCATAAAACCCTTTTTCATTTTGAATAAGTTTACAAAACTTAGAGAAATACCTAAAGCATTCACTTTTGTGTGCCAAAAAATAAGTCCATGTGTATCTAGTATAATCATCCATGATGACAAATACGTATTTGCTACCTCCTGGGCTTGATATAGAAATTGGTCCGAACAAGTCCATATGAATTAATTGCAAAGGTTTAGAGGTGCTTATTTGGTTCTTAGGTTTGAAACTAACTTTTATTTATTTTCCTAGTTGACATATATCATACACATTATCTTTGATGAACTTGATACGAGGAATTCCTCTTACAAGTTCTTTAGATAAAATTTGGGTGATTAGTTTCAAGCTAGCATGACCTAATCTCCTATGCTAAAGCCAAGCATCGTCATTCAAAACCGAAAAAACACATTTCATTGCAAAGATCATTAATATCGATGGTGTATACGTTATTTTGTTTTAATGCAATCATAGATATATTTTTGTGTGGTTTTTCAATAATGCAAGCATTAGATTCAAATTTAACAATATATCTTTTATCACACAATTGACTAATGCTCAAGAGGTTATGTTTTAAGCCATCAACTAACAATACATCTTCAATAAAAAAGTTGGATTTGTTACCTGTGGTTCCTTTGTTAATGATTTTACCCTTATTGTTGTCTCTGAAGGTGACGTATCCTTCGTCTATGCTAGCGAACTTAGAGAATTGAGATGGATCTCCAGTTATATGCCTTGAGCATCCACTATCAAGGTACCAACTCTTGCTCCTAGCTTATGATGGTATACGTTTCTACAAAAGAGGATGATTTTTAGGTACCCATTTGACCTTGTGTGCCTCAAAAACTGATCGATTTAACTTATCATTTTGTATAGAGTTCGTTATGGTTCCTTTAGGAACCCAAATCAATTTGTATGAACTACACTTTTTAAATGGACAATGATAAGCTATATGTCCAAGTTTGCACCAAAAGTTGTATTTCTTTTGGGGTGAAACATGCAAGGTAGGGCCTTTAACAAAGGTGGTTGGATTATGGAGAGAGCTACTAACAAATCTGATTCTGCCTTTTCTATGAACGTGACCCTTGTTGGCAAGGATCATGTTCAACGACTTGCTACCAACCTCAAATTTCTTCATGGTATCTTTAAGCAGCAAGTTTTCCTTTTGAATTATTTCTAAATCATAGCATTTCGTTCATAGAGTTAAACTATCATTATGCTCAATTTTTAATTTATCAAAATTACTAATAAGAGAATCATGCTCATTTTTTAATAATTTATATTTTTTACCAATTATTTTACATTCATCAAATAAATCATGAAAAGCATTTAATAGTTCATCAAATGATAAATTTGCATCTAATGAACTTGTTATCTCATCTCCAATGGCCATTAACGCATAGCGAGCAACTTGCTCGGTGTTGGTTGGCTCCTCTTCTTCAGATGTGCTTGAGTCATCCCATGTTGCTTTGAGCACCTTCTTCTTTGGTGTCCTCTTCTTGGCTTAGAGATATTCACTATTGTAGTGTCCCAGTTTCTTGCATTCGTAGCAAATTACTTGATCTTTCTTGGGTTCAAATTTATTTTTAATATAATTTTTAAATTTGTTTCTTTTAATAAATATTTTAAATTTTTTTTTAAAAGTGCCAAGTCATCATCAAAGTCCTCATCACTTGATTTCTCTCAAGTGGTCTTCTTGTGTTCTTAGTGCCATATCCTTCCTGTTCTTTAGAAGGGTGTTCTCAAGCTCTTCATGAGCTTTACATGTCATTTCATAGGTCATTAGTGACCCAATTAGTTCTTCAAGAGGAAAATTAGTTAGATCTTTGGCCTCTTGAATAGTCGTTACTTTAGGGTCCCAATTCTTTGGAAGGGATCTTAAAACTTTATTAACGAGTTCAAAATCCAAAAAACCTTTACCAAGTCCTTTTAGACCATTGACGACATTCGTAAATCAAGTGTACATGTCTCCAATGGTCTCACTCTGTTTCATTCGAAACAATTCATAAGAATGCACTAAAAGGTTAATTTTTTACTCTTTCACTCTACTAGTGCCTTCATGAGTCACTTCGAGTGTGTGCCAAATATCAAAAGATGTTTCACAAATCAACATTCGATTAAATTCGTTTTTATCTAATGCACAAAATAAGGCATTCATAACCTTTGCGTTTAAAGTGAAAGTTATCTTCTCCAACTCATTCCAATCATTCATTGGAAGAGAAGACTTTTGAAATTCATTTTCTACAATATTCCAAAGCTCAAAATCCATTGAAATCAGGAAGTTCCTCATTCTTGTCTTCCAATATGTGAATCCGTCCCACTGAACATGGGCGGACGTGTAATTGAATGACCCTCTTGGTTGCCGGCAAATGCCATCTCTCTTGGGTTTAAAACCAATTGAGAGTGAACCTTGCTTTGATACTAATTATTATGATCAAGAGTTCACTGGGGGGGGGGGTGAATTAGTGCAGCGAAAAACTTATGCGATTTCAAAAAATATTTCGTACATATGTAGGAAATCGATTCGGAAAGATAATTACTTTAAAACATAAGAGAGCGTAAGTGCAGTGAAAGCAAGATGAGAAGTACTTTGCTATAAAATGATTTGCAATTAAAGAAGATTACTCAAAATGAAATGCAAACTAGATTTAGAGTGGTTCGGTCAATCATGACCTACATCCACATTTGGCTTTCTCCTCCGACGAGGTCACCGACGTCTACTAGAGGCCTTTCTTCAATAGACGAAGGCCAACCACCTTTTACAGCTTTTCTCCTTTTACTAGGTTTAGGAGACAACCCTTACAAGTTTCACTCCTCTCTTGAATGATCTCAACACTTATAAAAGGAGGAGGAGAACTCTAGCACTTTTACAACTCTTTGACACTTCAAAGACTCAAGAATGTATCAAGTTTTCGTGCCCTTTCATGCAGAAAAGGGTGGGGAATTTATAGACCCCAATGGGGTATTTCTGGGGTCCTAGCGGTACCACCACCATTACTAGGCGGTACTACCGCCTGATAGAGCTCGAAGACCGAGCTCTGGCGATACCATCACCTAAAAGGGGTGGTACCACCGCCAGCAGTAGTAACTACCGGCAGTACTACTGCCTAACAGGGGTGGTACCACTATTGAGAATTCCTAGGAGACCAAGTCTCCCAAGCAATGCCACCGTCGGTCGAAAATTCTGGATCCTAGTTGAGCCTTGAATCTGGCCCAAACCAACCCATCTAAGGGCCCAATTGGTCCCTGATTAAGTTAGTGGGATTACCTCTTAATCCTAACTTAATTTACACTCTAACTACGACAACTAAGACATGATTACTATAATTTATGTTCCGATGCGTCAATCGCACTTCCGGTGAGCTTCTGACGTACTTCCGACGAATATCCGACGAACTCTCAGCAATGCTCCGGCGGACTCCCGGTAAGCTCCTGGACTTTGCGACGATCTTCTTGGTAAGTTTTGAGAAGCTTCTATGGCAAGCTTCTGGACTTCTCAGTTGGTTCCCGCAGAACTTCTGATGAATGATCGAACTTCCGATGAACTCTCGAATTCCCAAGGTGATCTCGATCTTGACTTTGTTGAATCTCGGATTTTGATGATGAAGTCAATTGTCATTTGTTATCTAATCTATATGTTGAGATAAGTGTGCAGGATTAACTATGATAAAAGTCAGATATGCAGCAGGAGTTGCGCCGGAATCAAGACAATGATCACGTTGGGAGTTCGAGAGTTCGACGGAAGTTCGGACAGTCGTCGGAGGTTCTGCGGGAACAAATCCGAGAAATCCAAGAGCTTGCCAAAGAAGCTCGTCGGAACTCGCCAAGTGGATCGTCGCAAGTCCAGGAGTTTGCCGGAAGTCCGCAGGAGCATCACCGAGGGTTCATCGGATGATCGACGGAAGTTCACCGGAAGCTCGCCGGAAGAAGCGATTGACGCACCGGAGCAAGTTGCAGTAAATGTCTTAGGAAATATCGTAGTTAGCACAATGATTAAGTTGGAAATGGGAGGTGATCCCATTAACTTAATCTTGGGGCAATTGGGCCCCTGAAAAACCCAAAGTAGGTCGAATGGATCAACCCATTCGGACCCTAATTTTTACCAGGCGGTTGAACCGTCCCAGCCAGGCGATGGCACTGCCTGGGCTAAGTCTCCGAGTGAGACTGGGCGGTGCAACCGCCCCTGATAGGAGGTGGCACCGCCTGAGCTCGGTCTTCGAGCTTTGGCAGGAGGTGCAACCGCCTCAGTCAAGCGGTGGCACCGCCTGAGTTCAGTCTTCGAGCTCTAGCAGGAGGTGCAACCGCCCCTGACAGGAGGTGGCACTGCCAAGGGCTTAGTCTTCGAGCTCTGCCAGGTGGTGCAACCGCCTCAGTCAGGAGGTGCAACCGCTAGATCCCGAAATTCAGAGAATTGATAGTTTTGCGCTCGAAATTCAAACTGGGTTGGGGCCAATAAATACCCCACCCTTTCAGCACTGAAATGGCACCAAAAACACACCGAAATCCTAATCTTATTCTGTGATTTTTAGAGCTCAAAATTGTTGTAAAAGCCAAAAGTTCTTTTCCCTCTTTTCTTCCAAGTTCTGATCTTTAAAGAGAGGAGAGAAAATTCTGTAAGGGTTGTCTCCTAAGCCCGTCAAAAGGAGTGAAACTATAAAAGGGTGGTTGGCCTTCGCCTATTGAAGGAATGTCTCTAGTAGACGTCAGTGACCTCATCGGTGGAGGAAGCCAAAAGTGGATGTAGGTCAAGATTGACCGAACCACTCTAAAGCTCGGTTTGCATTTACTTTGAGCATCTTATCCTTACTGCAAACCTCCTCAATAGCTTACTGCCTTCTGCACATTTATGATCGTGTTTCAAAGTTCAGTATTTTCCGAATCGGCGTTTAGACGTAAATCAGTTTTATCGTACGAACATCATATTTCAGTTTGCGCTTACATTTTAACTTTCATCATAACTGCAAACTGCCTTCATAGATTTCCTTTAACTACATCTTGTTTGATTACAAGTTAAAGAGATTTACGAATCAACTTTTCTACCGAAATCGCTTTTATCGTACGAACACCTTTTTAATCGTCGAAAGTTTTCCGCTGCACTAATTCACCCCCCCCTCTTAGTGCTCTTGATCCTAACAATTGGTATCAGAGTGGGGTTAACTCTCAACTGGATTAAAAACCAAGAGAGATGGCATACGCCGGAAACCAAGAGGGCCATTCTATTACACATCCACCCATGTTCAATGGGACGGACTACACCTATTGGAAGACCCGAATGAGGATCTTTCTTATTTCTATGGATTTTGAACTTTGGAATCTTATCGAAAATGGATTTTCGAAGTCTTCTCTTCCAATGATCGATTGGAATGAATTAGAGAAGAAGGCTTTCGCTCTTAATGCAAAGGCTATGAATGCCTTATTTTGTGTGCTTGATAAAAACGAGTTCAACCGTGTTTCGGTTTGTGAAACCGCATTTGATATTTGGCACACACTCGAAGTGACTCACGAAGGCACAAGTAGAGTGAAAGAGTCAAAAATCAATCTTTTGATACATTCTTTCGAACTTTTTCAGATGAAACCGAGTGAGACTATTAGCGATATATTTACCCGTTTCACGGATATCGTCAACGGTCTAAAAGGACTCGGAAAAAGTTTTTCAGATTTTGAGCTCGTAAATAAGATTCTAAGATCCCTTCCTAAGAGTTGGGATCCTAAAGTCACTGCTATTCAAGATGCAAAAGATCTAAACAACTTCCCTCTTGAAGAACTAATCGGGTCATTAATGACCTACGAGATGACTTGCAAAGCTCATGAAGAGCAAGAAGACATCCTTCCAAAGAACAGAAAGGATATGTCACTTAGAACTTCAGAAGACCACTTGAGAGAAAACTCAAGTGATGAGGACTGTGATGATGACTTGGCACTTCTAACAAGAAAATTTAAAAAAATTATTAAAAGAAAGAAGTTTAAGAATGAAACAAAAAATAAATTTGAACCCAAGAAGGACCAAGTTATTTGCTATGAGTGCAAAAAACTGGGACACTACAAGAGTGATTGTCCCCAAGTCAAAAATAGAACATCAAAGAAGAAGGCGGTCAAAGCAACGTGAGATGACTCGAGCGCGTCTGAAGAAGAGGAGTCCAACACCGAGCAAGTTGCTTATTATGCCTTAATGGCCATCGGGGAGGAGGTAACGAATTTAATAGATGCAGATTTATCATTTGACGAATTATTAAATGACTTCCATGACTTATTTGATGAATACAAGATTATTAGTAGAAAATACAAATTGCTAAAAAAGGAGCATGATAGTCTTACTTGTAATTTTGATAAGTTAAAAACTGAATATCATGATAGTTTAGGTTCATGCATAAAATGCCATGATCTAAAAACTCTCCAAAAGGAAAACTTGCTACTTAAAGACACCTTGAAGAAATTCGAGGTTGGTAGCAAGTCTTTGAACATGATCCTTGCAAACAAGGGTCACGTTCCCAAAAGAAGTGGAATCGGATTTGTGAGAAGTCCTCACCAAAATCCAACCACCTTCATAAAAGGCCCCATCCTACATGTTCAACACCAAAGCAAATGCAACTTTTGTTGCAAACTTGGACATAAAACGCATTATTGTCCATTCAAGAAAATTAGTCCGAACAAATTAATTTGGGTTCCTAAAGGAACCATGATAAATTCTATGCAACATGATAAACAATGTAGATCTATTTTTTAGGCACCCAAAAGCAAATGGGTACCTAAAGATCATCCTTTCTTGTAGAAACCTATACCATTGCAAGCTAGGAGCAAGAGATGGTACCTTGATAGTAGATGCTCAAGGTATATGACCGGAGATCCATCTCAATTCTCTAAGCTCACTAGCATAGACGAAGGCTATGTCACCTTCGGAGATAACAACAAGGGTAAAATCATTGGCAAAGGAACCATAGGTAACAAATCAAACTTCTTTATTGAAGATGTTTTGTTAGTTGATGGTTTAAAACATAACCTCTTGAGCATTAGTTAATTATGTGATAAAGGATATATTGTCAGATTCGAATCTAATGCTTGCATCATTGAAAAACCACACAAAAACATGTCTATGATTGCATTAAAGCAAAATAACGTATACACTATTGACATCAATGATTTGTATAATGAAATGTGTTTTTCGGTTTTGAATGAAGATGCTTGGCTATGGCATAGAAGATTAGGTCATTCTAGCATGAAACTAATCACTCAAATATCATCTAAAGAACTTATAAGAGGAATTCCTCATATCAAGTTCATCAAAGATAATGTATGTGATGCTTGCCAATTAGGTAAACAAATTAAGGGTAGTTTCAAATCTAAGAATCAAATAACCACCTCTAGGCCCTTACAATTGATCCATATGGACTTGTTCAGACCAATCTTTACATCATGCCTAGGAGGTAGCAAATACGCCTTCGTCATTGTGGATGACTATAGCAGATACACATGGACTTACTTCTTAAAACAGAAAAATGAATGCTTTAGATATTTTACCAAGTTTTGTAAACTTGTTCAAAATGAGAAGGGTTCTATGATTTCGTCAATTAGAAGTGATCACGGTGGTGAATTTCAAAACCATGATTTCCAAGAATTTTATAAACTCAATGGATACAACCTTAATTTCTCTACTCCTAGAAATCCTCAACAAAATGGAGTAGTAGAAAGAAAAAATCAAAATTTACAAGAAATGGCAAGAACCATGTTGAATGAACATAGCCTACCCAAATATTTTTTGGCCAAAGCCGTAAACACTGCATGCTATATTTTGAATAGAGTTCTAGTAAGACCCTTACTCACCAAAACTCCCTATGAGTTATGGAACAACAAAAAACCAAATGTTTCATATTTTAAAGTCTTTGGGTGTAAGTGTTTTATCTTGAATGAAAAAGATAACTTGGGAAAATTTGATGCTAAATCCGATGATGGAATCTTTCTTGGTTATTCTTCAGTTTCTAAAGCTTTTCGTATCTTCAATAAAAGAACTTTAATTATTGAAGAATCCATTCATGTTGTTTTCAATGAGATTTTCGAAATCAAGAAAAACGATTTTGATGATGATGTTAATTTTGATTCCTTGAATTTAAATGAAACCCCATCTCCAACTAACAACTTGGATGCATCCACTTCCAAAACATCCTTACCCAAGGATTGGAAGTATGTAGATGCTCATCCTAAGGAGCTAATCTTAGGAGACACATCAAAGGGGGTTCAAAAACGTTCTTCTCTTAAAAATTTTGGTGCCAACGCCGCTTTTCTCTCCCAAATTGAACCCAAATGTGTTGACAAAGCCATGAAAGATGATTCATGGATTATCGTAATGCAAGATGAATTAAATCAATTTGAGAGAAATGAGGTGTGGAAGCTTATTCCTAGGCCAACTGACCATTTAGTTATTGGTACTAAATGGGTTTTTAGAAATATGGTATCGTGGTTAGAAACATGGCTAGATTAGTGGCCAAAGGTTTCAACCAAGAAGAAGGTATCGATTACGAAGAAACCTTCACTTCTATGGGTCGATTAGAAGCCATAAGGATGCTCCTTGCCTACGCTAGTAGTAATAATTTTAAGTTGTTTCAAATGGATGTTAAAATCGCTTTTCTTAATGGCTTTATTTCCGAAGAAGTCTATGTTGAACAACCTCTTGGATTTGAAAATAATAGCCTCCCTAATCATGTGTTTAGATTAACTAAAGCTCTCTATAGTTTAAAACAAGCTCCGAGGGCTTGGTATGAGAGACTTAGTTCTTTTCTTATTGAAAATAATTTCACAAAAGGCAAGGTTGATACTGTATTGTTCATCAAGAATTTTAAAAATAATTTTCTCATTATTCAGATTTATGTTGATGATATTATCTTTGGTTCTACGAATGAATCTTTTTGTGAATCTTTTACTAAAACTATGAGTCTTGAATTCGAAATGAGTTCAATAAGAAAATTAACATTCTTCTTAGGCTTACAAATCAAACAACTAAGCAATGGCATCTTTATTAGTCAAACTAAATATGCTATGAATTTACTAAAAAGGTTTAATATGAATAGCTCAAAAGCTATTAACACTCCTATGAGCACCTCCACTAAGTTAGAAATTGATGAAAGTGGAGAAAGCTTCGATCAAAAAATTTATAGGGGTATGATAGGAAGTTTACATTACCTCACTGCAACTAGACCAGATATCATGTTCAGTGTAGGACTTTGTGCTAGATTTCAATCAAATCCTAAGATATCTCATCTCAAAGCAGTTAAAAGAATACTTAGATATCTTAATGGTACCACAAATCTAGGATTTTGGTACCCAAAATTAGAGAATTTTGAGTTAATTGCTTATGCTGATGCGGACTTTGCTGGCTGTAGACTAGATAGAAAAAGCATATCAGGAACATGTCAATTTTTAGGACATGCCCTTGTTTCCTGGTCATCTAAGAAACAAAGCTCGGTTGCACTATCAACAACCGAAGCTGAATATATTGCAGCAAGTGCATGCTGTGCACAAGTTGTATGGATGAAAAACACCTTAGATGATTATAAAGTTCATCTTAAAAATATTCCCATTAAATGTGATAACACAAGTGCAATATGCTTAACAAAGAATCCTATACAACACTCAAGAACAAAACATATTGATATTAGACATCACTTTATACGAGATCATGTTACTAATCATGATGTAATCATAGAGTTCATTGATACTAAACATCAACTAGCTGATATTTTTACAAAACCTCTAAGTGAAGACCAATTTGATTTCATAAGAAGAGAATTAGGAATGTTGATGTGTCCGAATATATAAACTAGTTAAAATTATTTTTCGGACTTTATTGAATGATCAAATCACTTGATTGCCATTGCATGCCTAAATAACATGTTGGAAATTATGTGTTGAATACAAAAATTTCCATAACAATAAGCATGTTTTGTCTTCATGATTGTATTTGAAAATCTATAGCATAGTCTTGTCCGACTGCATGAAAGTGTTAATTTCATTTTCGGATTCGCTTAACAATTGGTATCCTAACAATCGGATTTTCTCATACACTTATTATATGAAAAATATTTTTCTGAAATGGATTTGATGAAATGATTCTTGCTTATAAATTCCATCTTGAAATATGGATGATAGTGTTTTTACTTGCAAAGATTTGTTTCACATACATATCTTGATCCTTGTAAAAATGAAGCATGATTTAATCTCTGATCGATTTTAACTTCATGATTTAATCTCTCATCGATTTTAACTTCACTCAAAGTAAACTCACAAATAGCCTTCCTCCTTCATGCAAAAAGATTATAACAAATTAAAAGGAAGAAGTATTCAAAGCGATCTACATATCATGGTTTCCTTTATATGCTTGTATAATTGATTTCCTATCACTCACTATTGGAAAATAACATGAACCTAGTAAAGGCATGAACAATTATCACACTTATGCTCAAAATTTGCTTATATTATTCTCCTCGTATCACAATTACCACACTTTTTGTTGATGACAAAGGGGGAGAAATATATGAGTATTAATGCTATGCTTGCATCACCAAGAGATATATAAATAGATGCTATGATTGATATAATTTACATTATGCCTTGTTTGTATCGTGTCAAGATATCAAACAAAAAACTTGCATCGTAATTTTACGTATTGATATCTTACCATGTGATGAAATGCAATAATTGCTAAAACATTTGAAATGTGTGCATCATGTAATGATATCAAAATCTTACTTCGCAATTTTACATGTTGACATCTTACAATATGTTGAATTGCTACTATTACCATCATTCAAACTTGTAATGTAAAATTTAAAAATGAATGTCAAGCCTTGAAACATCATGATGGGAATCATGATGGGAGTATTGATAAGTTTAAATGATTTTAACTTATCAATATGTCTCTTGAATTCAAAGGTTTTGAATTCAAGAATGACTTATATCAAGTATGGCATATAGACAGGGGGAGTTAAGGTTAACTCCATTATCAATTGATTGTCATCATCAAAAAGAGGGAGATTGTTGAATCTCGGATTTTAATGATGAAGTCAATTGTCATTTGTCATCATCTGACGAACTCTCAGCAATGCTCCGGCGGACTCCCGGCAAGCTCCTGGACTTTGCGACGATCTTCTTGGTAAGTTCCGAGAAGCTTCTATGGCAAGCTTCTGGACTTCTCGGTTGGTTCCTGCAGAACTTCTGATGAATGTTCGAACTTCCGACGAACTCTCGAATTCCCAAGGTGATCTCGATCTTGACTTTGTTGAATCTCGGATAATAATGATGAAGTCAATTGTCATTTGTTATCTAATCTATATGTTGAGATAAGTGTGCAGGATTAACTACGATGAAAGTAAGATATGCAGCAGGAGTTGCGTCGGAATCAAGACAATGATCACGTTGGGAGTTCGAGAGTTCGACGGAAGTTCGGACAATCGTCGGAGGTTCTGCGGCAACAAATTCGAGAAGTCCATGAGCTTGCCAAAGAAGCTCGTCGGAACTCACCAAGTGGATCGTTGCAAGTCCAGGAGTTTGCCGGAAGTCCGTAGGAGCATCACCGACAGTTCATCGGATGATCGACGGAAGTTCGCCGGAAGCTCGCCGGAAGAAGCGATTGACACACCGGAGCAAATTGCAGTAAATGTCTTAGAAAATATCGTAGTTAGCACAATGATTAAGTTGGAAATGGGAGGTGATCCCATTAACTTAATCTTGGGGCAATTGGGCCCCTAAGAAACCTAAATTGGGCCGAATGGATCAACCCATTCGGACCCTGATTTTTGCCAGGCGGTTGAACCGCCCTAGCCAGGCGGTGGCACCACCTGGGCTCAGTCTTCGAGCGAGACTGGGCGGTGCAACCGCCCCAAACAAGAGGTGGCACTACCTGAGATCGGTCTTCGAGCTTTGGTAGGAGATACAACCGCCTCAGTCAAGCGGTGGCACTGCTTGAGCTCGGTCTTCGAGCTTTGGCAGGAGGTGCAACCGCCCCTGACAAGAGGTGGCACCACCTAGAGGCTCAGTCTTCGAGCTCTGCCAGGTAGTGCAACCGCCTCAGTCAGGAGGTGCAACCGCCAGATCCTAGAATTCCGGGAATTGATAGTTTTGAGCTCGAAATTCAAACTGGGTTGGGGCCTATAAATACCCCACCCTTTCAGTACTAAAAGGGCACCAAAAACACACCGAAATCCTAATCCTATTCTATGATTTTTAGAGCTCAAAATTGTTGTAAAGGCCAAAAGTTCTTCTCCCTCTTTTCTTCCAAGTTCTGATCTTTAAAGAGAGGAGAGAAAATTCTGTAAGGGTTGTCTCCTAAGCCTATCAAAAGGAGTGAAACTGTAAAAGGGTGGTTGGCTTTTGCCTATTGAAGGAAGGCCTTTAGTAGACGTCGGTGACCTCGTCGGTGGAGGAAGCCAAAAGTGGATGTAGGTCAAGATTGACCGAACCACTCTAAATCTCGGTTTGCATTTACTTTGAGCATCATATCCTTACTGCAAACCTCCTCAATAGCTTACTACCTTCTGCACATTTATGATCGTGTTTCAAAGTTCAGTATTTTCCGAATCGGCGTTTAGACGTAAATCAGTTTTATCGTATGAACATCATATTTCAGTTTGCACTTACATTTTAACTTTCATCATAACTGCAAACTGCCTTCATAGATTTCCTTTCACTATATCTCGCTTGATTACAAGTTAAAGAGATTTACGAATCGACTTTTCTACCGAAATCGCTTTTATCGTACGAACACCTTTTTAATCGTCGAAAGTTTTCCGCTGCACTAATTCACCACCCCCCCCTTAGTTCTCTTGATCCTAACAGACTTCGGCACAACCCCTGCTTAAAGTCTTACTGCCATTGTAGTTAATCCTACACACTTTTCTTTATATATAGATTAGATCAAACAAATTACAATTGACTTCATCATCAAAATCCGAGATTTAACACTACCACCGCATGATCTGCAGTTGGGCGGTACCATCAGCGAATAGGGGCGGTACCACCACTAGCAGTATTGCTGCCAGTTGTACCACCACCTAGATTTCCTAGGGTGCTATTCCCCAAGCGGTGCCACTGTTGGCTAGGGTTTCAGCACCCTGGTTGGGCCTTGAATCCTACTCAAACTAGCCCAACTTCGGGCCCAGTTGGCCCCTGATAGATTTGATGGGATTACCTCCTAATCCCAACTCTAATTATATGCTAACTACGATTCCTAAGACATAATCTAAGCAAGATAAGTCTGGTTTCTTCCGGTGAGCTTCCGGCGAACTTTCGACGATCTCTCGATAATGTTCCGGTGGTCTCCCGGCAAGCTCCTGGACTTCACGACGATCTTCTTGGCAAGTTCCGATGAGCTTCTTTGGCAAGCTCCTGGACTTCTCGGTTGGTTCCGACAGAACTTCCGACGAACGTTCGAACTTCTGACGAACTCTCGAACTCCAAACAAAATCGTGTTCTTGACTCCGGAACTTCATTTTGCTTTATTCCTTGCTATCGTAGTTAATCTTGCACATATAAAAACACACTTTGATCTAGACAATTATTACTAAGCATGAATCATGTCGTCCGGCATGTCATTGATCCATCGACGCTTCATCCGATTCTTTGGCGCATCATCCTCTCTTCCAGCCTATTACCCAATCGGCCAGTTGACCTCGCAACTCTGATATCCTTAGCACAATATCTGCTCTTCTTGGCCCGATCCCCGAATCCATAGCCCAAAGCCTTTTGTTGATACGTCGACCAATCCTCCGGCCCGACATCCAATCTTCTAACATGTTTTCTTCCAGCCCAACATGATTCTTCCTACTTTTAATTGTCTCTCTCTGATCGAAGCATCCTGCGTCACTCAAAACGTAGATCAAATTATAAATACTATCAATTGGTTTCATCATCAAAATTCAAGATTCAACAGAAAGGGGGATAGTTGACCTCCGACATCTTCTCATACAGATCTATAGGATTTCAGGGATATACAATCTCCCTAGGTAAAACATATCTCTTATATACATGTGATTTTTTATTTTATGATTTTTGTGCACCAATCTTCATACGACGATGAAACCTTTTAATGGAAATCTAAGATATGTCTTTTTATTCTTCCCTAGATTTCTCTACAAAACCAACTGAGAGAACCAACCTCGAATATTAATTAGTAGGATCGTAAAGGCATTAAGAGAGGGGGGGGGGGTGTGAATTAATGCGTTTGAAATAAAGTTTTGATTTGAAAGTTCGATTGAAAAATATGCATCAAAAACACATTTAACTTAGAATGTGAGCAAGGGTAGTGAGCAACTAAATCAAATAATAATAGCAAGGAAAAGCATAAAGAGAAATGCAAACTAGATTTACAGTGGTTCGGTCATCCCGACCTACGTTCACTCCCGATTCCACTTCCCTCGAGGCCAATGACTTTCACTACCGATCTTCTTTTCAATGGGCAAAGATCAACTACCATTATTACAACTCTTTCTTCTTTTCACATGCTTAAAAGAGAACCTTTACATCTCTCTTTTAAAAGAAGACCTCACATCTCCCTTAGAATGACATCTAAACTCAAGGAGGAAGAGACTCAACACTTTTCAACAGAGTTTACACACTTGAAAATCACAAGTTTTCATGCTTTACTAAGCAAGCATGAGTGGTGTATTTATAGGCTTCAAATGACTTCAAAAATAAAGCTAAAAATTTAAATCCTTAGATTTTCGAAGTACTAGCAGTACTATCGCTTGCAATGGGCAGTACTATCGCTTGATAGAGCTTGGGAACCAGGGCTATAGCGGTACCACCACCTACTTAGGTGGTGCTACCGCTTGATAGTTTAGTAGTACCATCACTTGACTAGGCGGTACCATCGCTTGACAACTTGGGAATCCGAGCTTTAGAGGTACCACCGCCTGACTAGGCGGTATCACTACTTGATAGTTTGGGAACCTAGGCTTTGGCAATACCACCACCTGTTTTTGCGGTACCACCACCTAGCCCAACTCCAAGTTACTAAATTGGCTTTTCAATAGGCCCAATTTAGTCTTCGTTTAGGCCCAATAGGCTCCTAATCAAGTTGGCATGGTTATGCTTCAAAACTAACTCAATTAGACACTTAGACGACTTTAATCAAGACTTAACAATTATAATCATGAAACCTACATCGTCCAGCATATCATATGTTCAACCGACGAATCGTCCTTTCCTTCGGTATATTGCCCGATCTATTAGCATGTTAACCTCCACAATATCCAATCTTCTTAGCACAATGCCTGATCCTTCCGACCCGATGCCCGAATTCTAACATGATGCACTCTAGCCCAACATTTGATTCTCCTAATTCAATGATTTACCTTTACATAATCGAAGTTTCTCCTGCATCATTTATCTCAAACGCTTATTAGTCCATAAACTCATCAATTGGTTTCATCATCAAAATTTGAGATTCAACAATTTTAAAATTCATGATCATATATAAAATACTTTTTAAAACTATTAGAATCCAATTAAGTAAAATTATTTTTATTAAATTTTAATTTTATTTATTTTATTTTAAATTGTTATAACTTACTAATGGGTAAAAAGAGAGAATGTTAGATTATGTAACCCTATTTAATTAGGCAAAATATATTATATATTTGATTGGATCATGATTATGGCTATCAATCAAAAGAAATAAAATTCAATTATAGTAGGATTCCTTAAGAAATGATCTTGATGAGATTCTCCTAATTACCATATCTTTTGCTCTCACATATAAAAAGTGCAAGATCTCATAAGAAGAAAATATCATAAATTAAGATTATAGATCTATTCTTAATTTTTCTTAGTCTCTATGTCATCACTTATAGTACTATTCTGTTAAAGATAAAAAATGTGAATATGAGTCTAGTTCTCTATGTAAATTAATATCGTTGTAGTTTTCGAATTTGATGACGGTACGTTTATAGATTACATAAATTTTTTTTTTAATAACATCAAAAGGTATGTAATATTTGTTGGGATCAAGGTCGGCACTAAGAGGGGGGGGGGGGGGGGGGGGTGAATTAGTTCAACGGTAAGATAACGATGGTTTAAAAACTTTCATACAATAAAACCAGTTCCGACGTAAACCCGTTTTTAGAAACTTAACATAAAAGCGAGTTCGTAAAAGTATTAAAGACAGTAAGCACTTAAAGAGGTTTGCAGTAAAGATAAGATACTCAAAGTAAATGCAAACCGAGATTTTAAAGTGTTTCGGTTAATTATGGACTACATCCACTTTCGGCTTCCTCCTTCGACGAGGTCATCGACGTCCACTAGAGGTCTTCCATCAATAGGTGAAGACCAAGTCCTTCTTACACCCCTCTTCTCCTTTCCACGGGTTTAGGAGACAACCCTTACAAGCACTCACACTCCTTTTACAGAATTCTAAACTTAGAGTGGAGGAGGGAATTTCTAAAGTGATTTCTACAGCATTTCTGTCTTTTTTTTTTGCTCTCTATGCTTGTGTGCTTTAACCAGGGATGAGAGGGGTATTTATAGGCTTCATGTTGATTCAAACTCGGAGCCTAAAAACATCTCATCCCGGGTTCCTCGGGCACGGGTAGTACCACCGCCTATGTTTGGCAATACCACCATCTCGGGGGTAGTGTTGGGTAGTACCACCACCCAGACTAGTGGTACCACCGCCTGGCACCCTGCCAAGGGCGGTACAACGGCCCATACTAGCAGTACCACTGCTTGACACAGTCTAGAAGACTATGCCACGACGGTGAGACTCCTTGGGGCACTGTTTGGGCTTCTTATTGGGCCCAACACAGTTCTTACATGGGCCTAGCTGGCCCGTAATTGGGTTGGCCCAATCCAAACCCAATTACATGCTAACTATGATTCCTAAAACATATTCTAAGCTAAACTAAGTACGTAAGTCTATTCTTCCGGTGAGCTTCCGGCGATCTCCCAGCGAACTTCTGACGATCTCTCGGCAATGTTCCAGTGGACTCCCAGCAAACTCCTGGACTTGCAACAATCCTCTTGGAGAATTTCGACGAGCTTCTCTGGAAAGCTCTGAGACTTCTCGGTTGGTTCCTTCAGAACTTCCGACGAACATCCGGACTTCCGACGAACTCTCGAACTTCCAACGATGTCGCGTCTTTAACTCCGGGACTTCATTTTGCTTAATGCCTTGCTATCGTAGTTAATCCTGCACATGTATAAATACACTTCGATCTAGACAATTAATACTAAGCATTAATCAAGTTGTCTGACATGTCATTGGTCCCTCGATGCTTCGTCCGATTCTTTGGCGAATCATCTTCCCTTATAGCCTATTGCCCAATTTGGCCAGTTGACTCCGTAACTCCGATATACTTGACGCAATATCCACTCTTCTTAGCCCGATGCCCGAATCCACGACCCGAAGCCTTCTATCGATATGTCGACCGATCCACCGGTTCGACGTCCATCCTTCTGATATGTTCTTCTCTAGCACAACTTGATTTTTCCTACTTTAATTGTCTCATCCTAATCGAAGAATCCTGTGTCACTCAACATGCAGATTAAATCATAAATAATTATCAATTGGTTTCATCATCAAAATACGAGATTCAACAATCTCTCTCTTTTTTATGATGACAACCAATTGATGACGAAGTTAACCTCAACTTCCGGAGTTTAAACAAACTCCCCTTATCAATATACCATATTGATAGAACCTTGAATTCAAGCTGAATTCTAGTCATTGCAAATTTCATCTTGAATATTTGTAATACGTCATCATGCATAATATGATCACGCTTCTCCCCCTTTGTCATCAACAAAAAGGAGAAGTCCAACTATTCATGTGTTTGGAATACAGGGTCAACACATTGCATGATAAACATAATTTCTAGTTTTTTTATCATCATGCAAGCTAGCAAAAATTTAGAGTTTTGCAAGTTTGTAAATTTTGCTAGATGTATAAGTTTAGCATTTTTGCTTCTTGAGATATGTAAGATAACACTTCTTTGTAATGTTCAAGATAGCAAGTTCTACATTATGTAAGCTAACAAATTAGAGATGTTCAAGAGAGTAATACTTGCTTCTTGAAATATACAAGTTTTACAATATACAAGCTAGCAAATTTAAAGATATGCAAGTTGGCATATTTGCTTTTCTTTGCGATGTGCAAGATAGCATATTTTTGCATCTTCTTGAGATTTCAAGCAAGCAATTCTTGGTGATGTTCAAGCTAGCAATTTCTTCTCTTTTGAGAAATGTAATTTTTGCTTTCGTCTTGAATTGTGCGAGCTAACAAATTTTTTGCTTTCTAGTATATTTTGCTCCCTCTTTGTCATTATCAAAAAGAAGGGAAGACCCTTTACATCAATTTCTAAATCATGACAAAGATAAGTAATCATTCTTATTTGTGCATCATTATAGTGTCAATTTATAACATGCATAAATTCGATAACATTACATTTCATTTTTCATATACGATACCGAAAAATCAATCATCATTATGAGCTTATCATATATGATACTAAAACATTAAAATTTTTAAGTATTTATCAACATTTTGATCATGATACCAAACATTCATCATTTAGAGCATTCATGATACAAAACATTAAATCAACATTTATAATTCATCATTTTAGCAACAATTTAAAACATGATTCACATCATATGCAATACATCACATCATAATTAAAAAGCACAAGTATTGCATGCATCATTGCAAATCATAAATGTTTGATATCATGATGGTATTAATTTGTCAAATTACATCCTACCATGATCATACCTTTACATTTGCATGCATCAAAATAATATCAAGAGTATTTCATGCATAATTTTATATCATCTCATTCATTTCATCTCATCAGAAGAAATTAATTGGGTGATGAATACAAGGAGTTATGCAAAGAGAGAAAATAATGTTATGAAAGATAAGATCATGTGAAAACCAAAAGACATGATTCATTTTGACATATCTCCTCTTAAATAAATAAAGTAAAGAATTCTTAAGAGATCATGAAAAATCTTGATTCATATAAAAGATTTCGTGTATTAAATCTCGAGAAATCAAGATCATATAAAAGATTTCGATAAAACCCATTAAATTCAACCCATCAAAATCAATTTCATGGTTCAAGAGATTCATAAAGATGATATAAATAGATTCATTAAACTCCTTTTCGGAAAAATCGATAAAGTCAAAAAAATACATTTTTCAAGGAGAAGCCTTTCCACTTTTTATGGTTCAAGAGATTCATGAAACTCCTTTTTGGAAAAATCGATAAAGTCAAAAAAATAAATTTTTCAAGGAGAAGCCTTTCCACTTTTTATGGTTCGATAAAGTCAAAAAAATAAATTTTTTGATAAAACCCATTAAATTCAACCCATCAAAATCAATTTCATGGTTCAAGAGATTCATAAAGATGATATAACTAGATTCATTAAACTCCTTTTTGGAAAAATCGATAAAGTCAAAAAAATAAATTTTTCAAGGAGAAGCCTTTGCACTTTTTAGTTGTTTTAATTCATGTGATTTATTTTATACATGTATATTCTTTTATTTTATGTCAAATAAAAACATCCATCAACGTTTAGGATCAAAAAATGAATTTTCTCATACAAACTTTCGTATGATAAAATTGTTTCCGACTTAAAATCAATTTTGGAATCTTAACTTGAAAATGAGTTCGTAAAAGTATTGAAGGCAGTAAGCACTTAAAGAGGTTTGCAGTAAAGATATGAAGCTCAAAGAAAATGCAAATCGAGATTTTAGAGTGGTACTATCAATCGTGACCTACATCCACTTTTGACTTTCTCCTCCGACGAGATCACCGACGCCCACTAGAGGTCTTCCTTCAATATGCGAAGACCAACTCCTTCTTACACCCCTCTTCTGTTTTTCATGGGTTTAGGAGATAACCCTTACAAGCACTCACGCTCCTCTTACAGAATTCTAAACTTAGAGTGGATGACGGAATTTCTAAAGTGATTTCTATAGCGTTTCTTTCCTTTTCTTTTGCTCTTTGTGCTTGTATGCTTTAACCAGGGATGAGAGGGGTATTTATAGGCTTTAAGTTGATTCAAACTTGGAGCCTAAAAATATCTCATCCCGGGTTCCCCGAGCACAGGTGATACCACTACATGCGTTGGGCGGTACCACCGTCCAGTGTCAGTTTGGCTAACACTGCCCTGGATGGTTTCACTGCCCAGGTCTGGTGGTACCACCGCTTGGGGGATAGTGTTGGGTGGTACCACCGCCCAAACTAGAGGTACCACCGCTTGGCACCCTGCTAGGGGAGGTACAACCGCCTAGACTGGCGGTACCATTGCTTGACATAGTCTCGAAGACTATGCCATAACGGTGAGACTCCTTGGGGCACTGTTTGGGCTTCTTATTGGGCCCAACATAGTTCTTACATGGGCCTAGTTGGCCCGTAATTGGGTTGGCCCAATCCAAGCCCAATTACATGCTAATTACGATTCCTAAGACATATTATAAGCTAAACTAAATCCATAAGTCTATTCTTCCGGTGAGCTTCCGGCGATCTTTCGGTGAACTTCTGACGATCTCTCAGCAATATTCCGGCGGACTCCCGGCAAACTCCTGGACTTGCGACGATCCTCTTGGCGAGTTCTAATGAGCTTCTCTGGCAAGCTCCGAGACTTCTCCGCTGGTTCTTCTAGAACTTCCGACGAACGTCTAGACTTTTGACGAACTCTCGAACTTCCAACGATGTCGTGTCTTTGACTCCGAGACTTCATTTTACTTCATGCCTTACTATCGTAGTTAATCTTGCACATGTAAAAATACATATCGATCTAGACAATTAATACTAAGCATTAATCAAGTTGACGGGCATGTCATTGGTCCCTCGATGCTTCGTCCGATTCTTCGACGCTTCGTCCTCTCTTTCGGTTTATTGCCCGATCGGCCAGTTGACTCCGCAACTCCAATATCCTTGACATAATGTCCACTCTTCTTGGCTGGATGCCCGAATCCACGGCCCGAAGGCTTCTGTCGATACGCCGACCAATCCACCGGTCCGACGTCCAATCTTCTGATATGTTCTTCTCCAGCACAACTTGATTTTTCCTGCTTTAATTGTCTCATCCTGATCGAAGCATCCTGCATCACTCAACACGCAGATTAAATCATAAACAATTATCAAATAGTTTCATCATCAAAATACGAGATTCAATAATATTAATTTTAATATCTCATTATTTGATTTTGATTGTGATATTAAAATTTTTTATATGACAGTAACAGAATTACAAATTATGCAAACAGCATTGTCATTACATTGTCTCAAGCTGAGCTTAGCTAGAAAATTTCATTGCAGGAAATGATTGAACAAAGGGAGCTTTCTGAACCTTTTGAACCCTGGAAGAACAAAGGAGCTTTCTGAACCGTTTCAACTCTGAATATAAATTCCAGGGTCGCATGTGAGTATTGACTGAAGAGCATATTCCCACAAGAGGAGAAGAGAGAGGTAGAGAGACGCTCATTGGATCCTCCTTTGTCTTCCAAGAAGGTTGGTTGTAGGTTTGCCTCAGCCTGTGTGCCCAGGATCAGCACCCTGAAAAAAATCCAATCACCTTGTGGCTCTCGGCATGCTCCTCGCTGTCGATTGGATCGAGATCATGTGCCCCATGCGCGATGCGCGCTGCAGCATGGAGGACTTCACTCTTGCTGAAAACTCAACCTTTAGGTTTTCCGCATGACTAACCGTGCTCATATTTCTACCTGTATTTGTCTGCAAGGTGTTACTTAAATACCTATCATATTATGAGTCACAGTTAAGCTTAGTACTATGTGTAACTCAACCCGCTGCATGCCAACAAAGTTAATACCTTGTGTCAGCTTCATCATCTCAGTGGGTATCTATCTTTATTTTAATGTTATTATTGATGTTCAGCGTTCTATGTAATGTATTATAATCACATAAGAGATGTAAAAGTTTTTGTAAACAAGAAGAGGTGTTAGGTAGAGTCCAAAATATGGGACCACTGTTCTCTGCCATGCTTTGCTGCGACTGGTTGGGCAAGAAAAAACAAATCATTAATCATCTGCGAAATCTTAAACATATCATGTGTTTGAGAACTCATGGATGATGTGAGAGAGGCGTGGTGGTGGCTTGTGTATGATGATAACTGTGGCTTTCAGTTTGTTTTCTGATGTTTTCACTAATATTTTCGATGATTGTGTAGAGTATACATGTCCAAGAGGGGATTTATAGAACTTCTCATTTTGTTTTATCAAGGGATGACTTCAGAGAGAAAGAAGAAGAAGATAGAAGCAAAAGTACAAAAATTTGCAGTGAAAAAAAAACCAGATTAATAGAACAAAAACTTTGGATTTGTGTATCGGAGACTCCCGCACAAGGCAAGTTTTGGGATCCCAAACCTTTCAGTAAGTTCAGCAAGATTCTTATTGTTTCCTGTGCCAGGGAATTGTTACAGTCAATGTGCTATCCTCATCCAGGTGGTTTGCAAGATTAATAACCCTTTGGAATTGTTCACTATTTTGCGTGGATAAGTGCAGCTTTAATATCTTTCCTTACCACTAATAACTAGGTTCTCCTAATTCTTCAACCAATATGAGAAAAGGTTGGATTTTGATTCAGTTCTTACTAATACTTAGATATTATGTGGGATGTCAATGAATGCCACATGCCTTATGTGCTGCAAGAAGAAGATAGAATGGATTTTTCCATGAATTGCTGACTATTTTCATCCTACATATTTCACCAATCATATCGCAAAAGACAAGTCATGCATTCACCTGATAACCAAACCCATTATGAACCTGAAAAATCTTTACAACTTTACACAGGCAGAAAAAAGAAGCAAAGAAATCTCTTATGGCAGAGTGAAATAATGCCTGGAGTTTTAGCACACTAATTAGCCTTCCCACTGTGATCTGGAGATTGTCTTCATATTATGACTCTTGTTTCCCGTTCTTTATAAGGTAGCCAATTCCTTGAAATCATTTTTATATATCTACCAGTGTAAATAGTGCATGGCACATTTTTTTTAAAGTACGCAATATAATATGGTCTTCGTTCCCCCCCTGGATGTGATTCTCTCTCTCTCTCTCTCTCTCTCTCTCTCTCTCTCTCCATCTCCAAAATCTCTATTTAAATTGTTCAGATGCCCATCTCTTTCTCTCATGCACCTATCTTCCTCCTCTTTTCAACAACTTTCTTTGTTCTTCTCATTGTCCCTCCATTCACTACCTCTCCTCTTTCTGACTTGAATCACCCTAACAAAATCTATTTCCTCAAGCCTTGTATTTTGGACTACCATCTTCCTGTATCTACAGCTTGCCTTGGATTCGACAGATGTCAAGCAGGAGGGCTCGATCACGGCAGTCGACGAGCTCGTCGAGGATCACAGATGAACAGATTAATGACCTGGTGTCTAAGTTGCAAGCTGTTCTCCCCGAGGCCCGCATCCGTGGCGCCGAGAGAGTAAGTACTCATATCACTTGCATGGTGAGATCAGGAACGGATCGTACGTTCGCTACTAAGATGGTTGTCTATCGATGCAGGTATCAGCAGCTAAGGTGCTGCAGGAGACCTGCAACTACATCCGAAGCTTACACCGGGAGGTGGATGACTTGAGCGAACGGCTCTCAGAATTGCTCGCCACCACGGAAGCCAGTAGCGGTCAGGCAGCCATCATTAGGAGCTTGCTCAAGTGATCCATTCATACATCCAGTTTAGGCTGATCATTTGCTCGAGTCCAAAGCTAGTGTTCTTTGGAGACGAAGAAATAAAGAAAGACAGCAATCCAGTTCTCCATCTTTCATGTACTCACGAGTTAATTTTTGCTAGAAATATTCGATCCATATCTGATCCATTTGTTGTCTTCAATGTCTTTCTTAAAATGGTTTACTTGTATCAGCGTTCTTGGAAGGCCAGCTTCTTTCTCTTAAAACGCCAAGTGTTATTGACTGCAACATGAAGTGGGAAACATAGCAAGAGTGGCTGTGGGTTGTGTTCTTTTGACGGTGGTGGGGAGAGAATCTACTATTTCAAGATCATAATTACCTTGTTTCTGCCCTCTTGTCACCAAAACTGGAGTAGCTTAAAGCAGTACACGAGCTCAACATAAACAATCTTCTGTCTCGTTGAGTAATCTATCAACTGGAGTTGCTTTTGATAGAGTAAACCGCCATTATTATGGAAGAAACCAAAAGTTTTCAAGAATGAAGCTTGGCATGTGACATGAACATGTCGGGTTCTCTCTGGTGACTGTTTGAGCAAGATTCTAGCCATAGCCAGCTCAAGCTTAGAGGCTCATCATGCATTTGAAAGTACAAATGAGCATGATTTAACTCAAACATCATTATAAATCTTAAGAAGTTTAAGTAGTTATTTGACTGTTTGGATTACAATAATCTGTACCAATTCTGGAAGTGCCATTTGAAACAGCAAAACCAGTACAACAATCATTTATCAAGCAGATAAAAACAATAATGTATTAGTTCGAATGCCACGATCGATGATGCAGAGTACAACTTTCGGGGATTTCTGGAAAGGTTATCGTTATCGTTAGCTGTGACAAAAACTAATTCAAAACCACTAATCCATGTGGAAATGTTCATCCAGTTTGGAACCGTTCAAATGGACGAGTGGATGAGCATGGATAGTTTAATTTACGTAGGCTGTTACTTACGTGGGTGATTTATTCATTGTTTAAAAATTTTATTTGATCTTTTTCTACTATAAATATGTGTTCTTGGACTCATCCAACGAACTATATATTCAAAGTACTGCTCAACTTTTCGACTGTGTTCTATAGAAAATCAATAAATATGATATTAGAGTTCGGTTTGTTCTATAGAAAATCAATAAATATGATATCAGAGCTTGGTTTTGAAGCAAGACCAATTGAAGTATGTTGATTTGGGTGATTTATTCATTATTTAAATTTTTTTTACTATAAATATGTTTTCTTGGACTCATCTAAGGAACTACCTATTTAAAGTACTTTTCAATTTTTCTACTATCTTCTTTCTTCCTGAAGTTCTGTAGAAAGTCAATAAATATGGTATTAGAGCTCGATTTGTTCTACAAAAAATCAACAAATGTGACATTGGAGCTCGATTTTGAAGCAAGTCCAGTAGGAGTCTTTTGATTATTTTTTCTAAAAGAGAGACTACTAAATTCAAAAGGTTAAAAAAAAGAAAAGATGGATAGGTATTAGAGTAGGTGTTTTTAATCAACTTTTTCCTATCTTCAAAAATAATAATTATCTTATTAAAAAAATTAAAATGAGAAGTTTATTTATTTCACAAAAACTCTGAAACTTGGTAGAAAATAATTTTCTTGAGTATGAAATGTAGGATCTCGTTATCACTTAAGATCAAAGAGATCAAATGAATGCGAACATACAGAAGGATAATAGAACCCTCTACATACTACAAGTAATAGATGAGACCCTATTTCCCTGATTCATATTGATATCAATACCAATGGATGTTTAAAAAAATCTTAAAAAATATGTTTAGATATACAGGCAAGATAAAAATTTTAAATCTTCAAATTTTTCGATATAAATTTGAAACTCTTACAATGAAAGATTTTGAGTTTATCACTATTTTTTTTTTAATTCTCTAATATTATGAACCAAATGAGATCTTATGGTAAAAACCTAAAAGATTAAATAATAGTAAAAAAAGTTTAAAAAAGTTTGTCTCCAAAATTTAATATGATTTCTACTACTATAGAAGAAGCTAAAAATATAAGCACATTGTCTATTGATAAATTAATGGGCTCAGTTTTAATTCATGAATAAAAGGTGAATAGATCTTCTAGTACAACATGTTCTTCAAATGAAGATATATTAGAAAAAAAAATTAAAAATCAAATCTCAAGGTAGAGATTAGAAAAAGACCATGGATAATCAATGTCACATCCACCAAGATTGGAATCCTAGAGATGTGAATTTATCTTAAATCAAAAATAATTTCAATGTCTACAATTCAAACCCAAGATTCAAGACATAAAATTTAAGGATACCAAAAGCATTCAATTCTCATTTACACATGCTATAAAATCTATATAATTTGTAATCATTCAACACAAACTTGATACCTCAATAGAACCCAAAACAAACTTATAAATCATTAACAACTACTCATAAACTCACAAGATCAATTAAACACTACAATCATAAACCAAACATTTACCACAAGTTTACATCAACATAAAAACTTCATATTTAATATTCTAACTTTCAAAATATAAAAGGTCTTTTAATCTTTACAACAACACACACCGACTTTGATTTTTGGACAACAACACAAGAAAAGTGTCTTTTTATAGTAATATCTTGTTAAACTATTAAAAATTTATCACAAACTTCGAGCATTCCATTGCCTCGGCATAATTCTAACATAAGCTAACCGAAAAGTTTATATAGCAATAAAATGAGCTAGTATGTAACTATCATATCTATGATATACATATGACATAATAATCAAGGTACAAAGTATTGATTCAGGAGTCATATATCATTTCATAATAAGCATACTTAATAAGAGAGTAACGAGCAATATATAAGCAAATCAATATCAAAATCTAAGGCAATAAGCTCAAGAGTAGTCCTATTTGTCAATTCATTGGATTCATTCTGACTAATAGAGCAAAGGGTATGAGTATATTAAGAATAATGTAAAGCATGAGCTCAAGTGTCATATTTAATATTTCATTAAATTCATTCGTATCAATAGTACATATAGCAACACATATGCATGTTCTTTGAAAAACATATCAAAGAAGCATACAAAATGAAGTGGAATCGTAATATAATATTATACATCATTTTTTTGGATAACCATTAACATCAATCTCCCATATCTTGAAGTCATTGAAGATGAAGTCATTGAGGCCAACAAGAGCATTACAAACTCTACACGTAACTCTCTTTTCATTTATGACAAAGGTGTTAGGATTAAGAGCGGCACTGGGAGGGGTGAACTAGTGCAGCGAAAGTTGACGATTTTTTAAAATATTTGTTCATTGAAAACTAATCTCGGAAAGTGCTTGACTTTAGAGTTAAATGATCTAGTAATTAACTTAGAAAGTAATGGCAGTAATGAAAAGCAGAATAGAAATGAGCATACCAGAATTTATAGTGGTTCGGTGGTTGTGACCTACATCCACTTTCGATTCCTACTCCATCGAGGTCATCGACATCTATTAATGATCTTCTTTCAATAGGCGAAGACCAACCACCTTTTTACGGTGCTTTCTCCTTTTCACGAGTTTAGGAGATAACCCTTACAAGCCTCACACCTCTCTTAAATGATTACAACACTAGAAAGGGAGGAGGAGAACTCTTTACACTTTTGCAATACTTTTATACCCAAAGACTTCAATATTTTATTCACACTTTCGTGCCCTTTCATATAGAAAAGGGTGGGGTATTTATAGGCCCCAATGGCTTCGAAATTGGAGTCAAAAAGTATCATATCCCCATATTTCGGGGAACTGGCGATACCATTATCATTATTGGGCGGTACCATTGCCTAATACTTTGACACTAGGCGGTACGACCGCTTGGCAGAGCTCAAAGACTGAGCTCTAATGGTACCACAGCCTAACAAGGTAGTACCACCGCTTGGCAGCATTAAATACCGATGGTACAATAGCCCAGTTTGTACGGTACCATCGCCCAGACCACTTGGGAGATTGAGTCTACAAGCGGTGCCATTGCCGGCCATGACTTCAAGTGTTGAATGGGTTATTCAACCAGCCCTGTTAAGGGCCTAGTTAGCCCCTTATTGAGTTAGTGAGATTATCTCTCAATCCTAACTCAACTTAAGATCTAACTATAATAATTAAAAAAATTAAACATGCAATCTCTGTCTGGTATGTCGATTGTTCTTTCGGCGATCTTGTGGCGAACTTCTCGGTGAACTTTCGACGAACTTCCGACGAACTCCCGAATAACTCTCAGCGAACTCCCAACAAACTCTCGACGAGCTTCCGATAAGCTTCCAGTACATCATCTGAATCTTTGACATATCGTCCGATCTTTGACTCCGGCCCAATATCTGCTTTATGCCTTACTGCTATTGTAGTTAATCCTGCACACTTATCTCAACATATAGATTAGATCAAATAATTTATCAATTGATTTTATCATCAAAATCTGAGATTCAACAATCTCCCCATTTTTTGATGTTGACAATCAATTGATGATAGAGTCAACCTTAACTCCCCCTATCTATATGCCATACTTAAGAAAAGATACTCTTGAATTCAAGGCCTTTGAATTCAAGCATCCAACTGATAAGTTATATTCATTTACACTTATCAACATGCACATCATAATACTTATCATGATTTACCAATTCAAAATACGATACCACGTATTTATCAATAAAAAATGATGTTAAGATTTGACATCCATTTTCAAGTCCAATAATGATAGACAATCATCATTTTCAAGTATGATATAAATTTCAAATATGAAAATTATTAAGATGAAAATTCTTTGTAAAATATAATAATTCATCATTCCGAGGCATGATATCGATTGTAAATAGCAAATTAAGCTCATGATACCTTATCATAATGATAGACAATTATCATTCATGAAACATTTCAAGTATCTACAATGTATATGAAATACATTTTGATATGTTTCAAGTATTTGTGATGTGTTGCGATGTATTTGACGATTCCAATTATATTTCAAGCATTTGCAAAACATTTAAGCATTTACTATAATATACATTTTATACATTTATCTCAAACATTCATAATAGCAATCTGTCATCAATTTGCCATATTTCTCCCTCTTTGTCATCAATAAAAAGGAGAACCATTCAACAATGCAAGTGTGGTAAACAAAATTAAGCAAGTTTCACACCAATTTATCCAAGCCATAAAGGAAGATAAGCAAAAACTTTACATGATAACCTTTTCAGATAAGCTAATATTTTTACTCAAGAGCTTTTTGGTTCTTCTTTAGATGTACAAGTTTCTTTCTTCCTTTGTCATAAAAATAAGAAGTAGAGAAAGAAAGGTAAGGAAAGAATCCATTAAGAACCAAATTTATGAAATGATTTGAACCAAGTCATATTCAAAATAATAAATGAGTTTTATTAAATCATGCTTCAATTTTGACAAAGAGAAGGGATTCATGAAAAGGATCAAGATATCCATGTGAAATCAAATTGCCATTCTTGTAAGTAATCATCACACACTAAAATTCATCTTTTAAGGTGTTGAATCTCATATTTTGAATGATGAAATCAATTGGTGAGTTATTTGACCTAATCTATGTGTTGAGATAAGTGTGTAAGATTAACTACGAGAGCCGTAAGGCATAATAAAGATAATGGGTCGGAGTCGAAAATTCGGACAATGTATCGGAAGTGTGTCCGAAGTGTTGAATCTCAGATTATGATGATGAAACCAATTAATAGTATTTATGATTTAATCTACATTTTGAGTGACACAGGAAGCTTCGATCAGGGAGAGACAATTAAAGCAGGAAGAATTATGTTGGGCAGAAGAAAAACATGTTAGAAGATTAGATGTCACACTAAAGGATCGGTCGACGTATCGACAGAAGACTTCGGGCCACGGTTTTGGGCATCGGGCTAAGAAGAACGGATATTGCACCAAGGATATCGGAGTTATAGAGGTCAACTAGCCAATTGGGCAATAGGCCGCAAGAGAGGATGATGCGTCGAAGAATCAGACAAAGCATCGATGGACCAATGACATGCCGGACAACATGATCCATACTTAGTAATAATTGTCTAGATTGAAATATATTTTATATGTGTAGGATTAACTACGATAGCAAGGCATAAAGCAAAATGAAGTCCCAAAGTCAAGAATGCAATTTCGTTGGGAGTTCGAGAGTTCGTTGGAAGTCCGAACGTTCGTCGAAAGTTCTATCGGAACCAACCGAGAAGTCGAGGAGCTTGCCAAAGAAGCTTGTCGGAACTCGCCAAGAAGACTGTCATGAAGTCTAGGAGCTTGCTAGAAGACCACCGGAACATTGCCGAGAAGATCATCGGAAGTTCACCGGAAGATCGTCGGATGATCACTAGAAGAAACCGGACTTATCTTGCTTAGATTATGTCTTAGGAATTATAGTTAGCACATAATTAGAGTTAGGATTGGGAGGTAATCCCATCAACTTTGTTAGGGGCCAACTAAGCCTGAAGATAGGCTCATTTGGGCCAGACTCAAGGCCCAACCAGGGTGCTGAAAGCTTGGCCAGTGGTGGCACCGCCTGGGTAACATCACTCCAGGAAATTAGGGTGGTGGTACCGCCTAGTAGCGGATCTTGCGGTGGTAGTACCGCCCAGGAATGGCGGTGGTACCACCAGTACCTAGGAAACCTAGGATGAGACCTTTTTAGGCTCTATGTTTGAATCAACTTGAAGCCTATAAAACCTCTCTTGTCCCTAGTTAACTAACACAATCACAGAGTTTTAAAGTGAGAAAACGCTGTAGAAATCACTTGAGAAATCTCTCCTCTAGATCTAAGTTTAGAATTCAGTTTAGAGAGGAGTGTGTGTGCTTGTAAATGTTAACTCCTAAACCTGTGAAAAGGAGAAGAGGGGTTTAAGAAGGAGGAGTCAAGAACGAGATTTCGTTGGGAGTTTGAGAGTTCATTGGAAGTCTATACATTCGTCGGAAGTTCTACTGGAACCAACCGAGAAGTCCAAGAGCTTGCCAAAGAAGCTCGTCGGAGCTCACCAAAAAGATCGTCATGAAGTCCAAGAGCTTGTCTGGAGTCCGTTGGAATATTACCGAGAGATCGTCGAAAGTTTGTCAGAAGATCGCCGGAAGCTCGCTGGAAGAAACCTTGACTCATCAGACTTATTTAGCTTAGTGTATGCCTTAGAATTCATAGTTTGCACATAATTGGGATTGAAATTGGGCAAACCCAATTAGGGGCTAGTTGGGCCTATGTAAGAATTGTGTTGGGCCCAATGAAAGGCCCAAACAATAACCCAAGAGGTGGCACTATCGTAGTACAGTATCTAAAACTGTGTTAGGTAGTGGTACCGCCTAGACATTGTCTTCGAAAGGCTGTCAAACAATGGTACTACCAGTTTGGGCAGTGGTACCGCCCAGTGTTAGGTGTCAAGTGATAGTACCACCCAGTGTAGTGTCAGTGTTAGACTAACACTAGCAGTGGTATCGCCCAGCATAGGCAGTGATACCGCCCATACCTAGGAAACCCAGGATGAGACATTTTTAGGCTCCAAGTTTAAAACAACTTGAGGCCTATAAATACTCCTCTCATCCCTAGTTAAAATACACAAGTACAGAGAGTTTTAAAGTGAGAAAACACTATTGCAATCACTTAAGAAATCCCCTTCTCTAGATCTAACTTCAGAATTCTGTTTCGAGAGGAGTGAGTGCTTATAAAAGTTGTCTCCTAAACCTATGAAAAGGAGAAGAGAGGGTATACAAGGGTAGTTGGTCTTCGCCTATTAAAGAAAGACTGATGTGGGTGCCGGTGGCCTCGACGCAAGAAGAATCGGTAGAGTGGATATAGTTCACGATGACTGAACCACTATAAAAATCTGGTTTAGTTTCTTTTGTGTAATTTACCTTACTATAAACCTGTAACATCCCTCATTTTTAAAAAATTTATAAGGGCTTATTTGTAATGTAAGGACCTAAGAGTAAATATTAGAAATTTGATATGATTTGTGAAAGATTCAGATTTAAGTTAAAGAAAAAAAAATGGTGAACATGTGTCACTAGCTAACCTAATAGTGCCACCTAAGTTTATTCTATGGATGACACATAAGCCCCTTTCATGCATGCTTGTCATATTATAATCCTTATATTAGTTAAATCTAATGTATTAGAGGAGAAATAAAAGGATAAAAACTAAAGAAGATGCAGCCAACGTTGGTTTGAGATGAGAAGGGAATTGAAGAAGAAGAAGAAGAAAAAGCTTTGCTTTGGCTTGAGGTTTGCATCAATTCCACACTTTTGAGACTCAAATTTATATAAGGCAAGTGTTCTAACCCCATCCCATAGTAATCCTAATCTCTATTTTCATTTTAACTCTATATAACTCAAAAGATTTTAGCTTAGCACCAAACCATTCTTTCGTTTTAATACAAAGTCATGAATCTATAATTCTTCGATAATCTAACCTCTATGCATTGTTTCGGACATAACTTTTAGTATTAAACTATGATTTAGTAAAAGCCTAATCCATTTGAAAGTAGACTCAAAGACCTTTATTTTGATACTAGAATGAATAATTTGGAGTTTAAATGCTAGCTCAGACTTCTGTTTCAATTAACCCTACACATTCTACAAAATAGGGACTATAATTTCTGACCTTTACTTCCTAAACCGCTTATAACTTTCTACTGGGAACTCAGATTCATGCAAAGTATAATTCATCAGAAACTAGACTCAAAAACCTTTCTGATCTTACTTGATTGAAATTTTTGGAATACAAATGGAAACTAAAAACATCTGTTTGCTTTGACCCTATGGATTCAGTAAAACAGAGCTGATGTTTTCAGACCTTTCACTACGAAATTATTTGTAACTCCCTATTGTAAACTCCAATTCATGAAAAACTTGATTTTCTAAAACTAGACTGACACATCTTTCGAATAACATCTATTTTGTATAAATTGAGGCATAATTGGTTATCCAAACAATTCATGAAATGTGCCTCTCAAATTCTGTCAGAATCGAGCTTTGATCGATTTTGCCTATTCCTGTTTCGTCTCTTTAGAAATTGATTCAGCTAAAATCCTTACTTCAGTTCGGCTTTATATTACTACTTCAAAATTTTGGTATACTCTTATCTTACATGTATTTGAATACCTGAATCTGTTATGTAAACTTCATGTTTGTATCGCAATGTTTCGTGTAGGCACATGCATTATGTTGTTCCGTATGTGTTTCCGATATATCCCAATTTATTGTTCACAATACCCTTTTGCACTCTAGTGTTTCTAGGATTATTTGGACCATTGCTAGAAATAGTAAAATGGATTATCTGGACCTTTGCCAAAAATGGTAAAGGGTATGTGCTTAGAGCCCGCGATGCTCTAGATTATGTTTGGTGGTCATTCAGAAATGGATAGACCATATTATGTTTGGGATCCTATATCACCTTCTATCTGCTTGATATGATATCCAAAGTTTTTGTTATATGCTTCTATATGTGCTTTGGATAAGAATGAAATGTATGCAACGTCAAATGCGATGTTTGAGCTTCTGTTTCATATTTATTCTTTGATATGTTCTGAAATGCTTCTTATGCTTTCGAAACATTCTATATGTCATTAATACATTCTGAAGCATTTCATCCGCTATTGATATATTCCAAAATGTTTCATATGTCATTGATATTTGAAATGCTCCTTACATCTTTGATATGCTTTGAAATATACCATATGCCATGGATATGCTCCTTTTACCAATACTATTCTCCAATTAGCCCTTACTCCATTGTTATGAACAGAACATACTTCGAATGAAATGACATTGTAACTCTGCATTTATCGAGTGGCTATCTTTGAACTCTTGTATCTCTGCCTTGTATTTTGAAATCTTATTTGTTCAAAACTGTCCTCTTTGCTATAGATATGTTAGTCACTTGCTGAGCTTTATTTACTCACCCTATTGCTATATAAATTTTTTAAGATAGCTTATCACTCACTAAAATGTGTAAATTAGGTTGAGGCAGTGGAAAATTAGAAGGTTTTGGGGCAAATCTTTCGTACTTGAAAGGTTGATGTTATATAAGTTCCTTTGTGTGTAATGAAATATCAACTATAACTCTAGATTGATGTATCTTGTAAATATTTGAAAAGTACCTTTCATATCGGGATTTTGGGAATGTTAAGTTTAAAATTGTGCAATGATATAAACATGTGGTATATGTTGGGTTTGTGATTATATAGATTCCCATGCTGATGGATTTATGATGTGGTTATGGTTTAGTTGAGTTGGCTTTGGATTTTGTGAATCATTACGTGATATGATGGTATGATTATAAACTGTACAGGTTTTGTGAATTGTGGAGTATTGAGATGAATTTTGACTTGAATATTTTCTTAGTGGCCTCAAATGTGTGATTGGATCCTGGAATATATTGTTGATCTATAATAAATTCGGGGTGCGTGACTAGAGATGGTATAAGAGCATTATTTTAGGATCTCTAAGATATTTGATTTGTTTGATGTGCAAAATACATTGAGGATTAGTAAATTATATTGAGAACTAGTAAACTATAGTGATCAATGAAAATTTTCTTTGATGTCTTTTGGGAATCTAAGATGTTGAGAACATTTGGTCCTCCTACTTCATCTACTTCTGATTAATTAAGGGTTGATTGGGGATATTAAATTAGAGTGGCACGGCGGAAGCGTGATGAACTTTATTCATTGATGGCAGAATGGTGGCAAAATAATGGGTGATGTGAATAAAGAAGACCCAATGATGTTGATGGCCTCTATCTAGGTGCAATTTTGATCTTATCTTTTCATCGAAGGAGATATGACAAATTTAGAGGACTAAATTTTTCTTTCAAGGAGGGGAGAGTGTAACATCCCTTATTTTTAAAAAATTTATAAGGGCTTATTTGCAATATAAGGACCTAAGAGTAAATATTAGAAATTTGATATGATTTATGAAAGATTCAGATTTAAGTTAAAGAAAAAATAATGGTGGACATGTGTCATTAGCTAACCTAATGGAGCCACCTAAGTTTATTCTATGGATGACACCTAATCCCCTTTCATGCATGCTTACCACATTGCAAGCTAAATCTAATGCATTAGAGGAGAAATAAAAGGATGAAAACTAAAGAAGCTACAGCAAACGTTGGTTTGAGATGAGAAGGGAATTGAAGAAGAAGAAGAAGAAGAAGAAGAAAAAGGTTTAGTTTGGCTTGAGGTTTGCATCAATTCCACACTTTTGGGACTCAAATTTGTATAAGGCAAGTGTTCTAACCCTATCCTATAGTAATCATAATCTCTGTTTTTATTTTAATTCTACATAATTTAAAAGATTTCAGCTTAGCACCAAACCTTTCTTTCATTTTGATACAAAATCATGAATCTATAATTTTTCGGTAATCTGGCCTCTATGTATTGTTTCAGACCTAACTTTTAGTACTAAACTCTGATTTATGAAAAGTCTAATCTATTTGAAAGTAGACTCATGATGCTTAGATTGAATAATTTTGAGTTTAAATGCCTACTCAGATTCTTTTTCAATTAACCCTACAGATTCTGCAAAATAGGGACTGTAATTTCTGACATTTACTTGCTAAACTACTTATAACTTTATGCTGGGAACTCGGATTCATGCAAAGTATAATTTATTGGAAACTAACTTAAAAATATTTTTGTTCCTACTTAATTTGAAATTTTTGGAATACAAATGGATACTGAAAACATATGTTTGCTTCGACCCTGTGGATTCAGTAAAACAGAGCTGATGTTTTAAGACCTTTCACTACGAAATTATTAGTAACTCCCTGTTGTAAAATACAATTAATGCAAAACTTGATTTCCTAAAATTAGACTGAAACATCTTTTGAATGACTCCTATTTTTTATAAATTGAAGCATAATTAGTTATCCAAATAATTTATGAAATGTGCCTCTCAAATTTTATTAGAATCGAGATTTGATCGATTTCGCCTATTATTGTTTCATCTCTTTGGAAAATGATTTAGCTAAAATCCTTACTTCAGTTCAGTTTTACATTACTGCTTCAAAATTTTTGTATACTCTTGTCCTACATGTATTTGGATACCTGAATCTATCATGTAAACTTTATGTTTGTATTGCAATATTTCGTGTAGGGACATGCATTCTGGTTCCGCATGTGTTTACGATATGTCCCAATTTATTGTTCACAATACCTTTTTCTACTTTAGTGTTTATAAGATTATTTGTATCTTTGCTAGAAATAGTAAAGGGATTATATGGACCTTTGCCATAAATGGCAAAGGGTATGTGCTTAGAGCCCACGATGCTCTAGATTATGTTTGCTGGTCATTCAGAAATGGATAGACCATATTATATTTGGGATCCCACATCACCTTCTATCTTCTTGATATGACATCCAGAGCTTTTGTTATATGCTTCTATGTGTGCTTTGGATAAGAATGAAATGTATGCAACATCAAATGTGACGTTTGAGTTTCTATTTCGTATTTGTTCTTTGATATATTCTGAAATGATTCTTATGCTTCCGAAACATTCCATTTGCCATTGATATGTTCCGAAGGATTTCATACACCATTGATATATTTCGAAATGTTTCATATGTCATTGATATCCGAAATGCTCCTTATGTCTTTGATATGTTTTGAAATATACCATATGCCATACATATGCTCCTTCTGCCAATGATATGCTCCAATTAGCCCTTACTCCATTGTTATGAACAAAACATGCTTCGAATAAAATGACACTATAACTCTGCATTTGTCGAGTGGTTATCTTTGAACTCTTGTATCTCTGCCTTGTATTTTGAAACTTTTTTTGTTTGAAACTGTCTTCTTTACTATGGATATGTTAGTCACTTACTGAGGTTTATATGCTCACCCCGTTGCCATATAAATTTTTCAAGATAGCTTATCAATCACTAAAATGTGTAAATTGGGTTAAGGTAGTGGAAAGCTAGAAGGTTTTGGGGCAAATCTTTCGTACTTGATAGGTTGATGTTGTATAAGTTCCTTTGGGTATAATGAAATATCAACGACAACTCTAGATTGATATATCTTATAAATATTTGAAAAGTACCTTTCATATTAGAATTTTGGGAATGTTAAGTTTAAATTGTGTAATGATAAAAACTTGTGGTATATGTTAGGTTTGTGATTGTATATATTTCCATGCTAATGGATTTATGATGTGGTTATAGTTTAGTTGAGTTGAATTTGGATTTTGTGCATTATTACATGATATAATGGTATGATTATAAATTGCATAGGTTTTATGAATTGTAGATTATTGAGGTAAATTTTGACTTGAATGTTTTCTTAGTGGCCTCAAATGTGTGAGTAGATCTTGGAATGTATTATTGATCTATAATAAATTCGAGGGGTGTGACAAACCTAACAGGGAGCTTGTCGGGAGTTCGTCGGAGGCTTATCGGAAGATCGCCGAGAGGTCGTCGGAAGATCATCGAGGTCTCGTCGGAAGATCACCGAGAGTTCATCAGGAGTTCGTTGGAAGCTCACCGGAAGTTCGCCAGAGGTTCACCGAAAGAAAATTTGACATACCAGACTAATTGCTTGCCTTAATCATAATTGGAACATAAATTTAGCTAGGATTGGGAGGTAATCCCACTAACTTAATTACGGGCCAACTAGGCTCTTAATAGGGCTGAATTGGGCTAGATTGAACAAACCATTCAGCACCTGAAATCACGGTCGGTGGTTGCACCGCCTCGGTGACCCAGTCTCCCATGTGATCTAGGTGGTGGTACCACCGGCAGTTAATGCTGCTAGTAGTGGTACTACCCTTGTCAAGCAATGGTACCGCCAAAGCTTGGTCTCCGAGTTCTGTCAAGCGATGGTACCACCTAGTGTCAGGTGTCAAGTGGTGGTACCACCCAATAATGGTAATGGTACTGCCAATACCCTAGAAAATTAGGATGAGATTTTTTTGGCTTCAATTTTGAAGCCATTAGGGCCTATAAATACCCCACCCTTTTATGCATGAAAGGGCATGAAAGTATTGGCATAATCTTGAGTCTTTGAAGTGTGAAAGTGGTGTAAAAGTGCTAGAGTACTTATCCTTTTCTAAGTGTTGAAATCATTCAAGAGAGGTGTGAGACTTGTAAGGGTTATCTCCTAAACCCGTAAAAAGGAGAAAGCATCGATCTCCATCAGCTCATATTCAATGATGTGAGAAGGGTCATATATATACTTCCTAATCATCGAGACATGAAATATATCATGGACATGGCTCAATGCTGGTGGTAAGGCAATCCTGTAAGCGACAGAACCAACCCTCTCAAGAACCTCAAAAGGTCCAATAAATCTTGGGCTTAACTTTCCTTTCTTCCCAAACCTTATAATGCCTTTGGAAGGGGAGACTTTTAAGAATACAAAATCTCCGATTTCAAACTCAATATCTCGTCTTCTATTGTCGGCATAACTCTTTTGACGACTCTGAGCAGTTTTTAACCTTTTCCTTATAAATTGAATTTTCTCGGTAGTTTCTTGTACCTTGTCCGGTGATAACAGCTTTCTGTCACCAACTTCCTCCCAACATATAGGTGTTATGCACTTTTGCCCATATAAAGCTTCATAAGGAGCCATCTGAATACTTGAATGATAACTATTATTATAAGTGAACTCAACAAGTGAAATATCCTTATCCCATTCACCTTTCCAATCCATAACATAGGCTCTAAGCAAATCCTCAAGTGTTTGAATTGTTCTTTCTGACTGACCATCAGTTTGAGGATGATATGCAGTACTAAACTTGACTTTAGTACCCATAGATTCCTGTAATCTTCTCTAGAATCTAGAGAGAAATCTGGAGTCTCTATCAGAGATGATCTCCTTTGGAATACCATGAAGTCTTACTATTTCATTGACATATAAATCTGTAAGTCTATCAAGCGAATAAGTCATATTAATCGGTAGGAAGTGTGCAGATTTTGTTAACCTATCAATGATAACCCAAATAGCATCATGCTTTCTAGAGGTTCTGGGTAGTCCTGAAACAAAATCCATAGTAATACATTCCCATTTCCATTCAGGAATATCTAAAGGTTGCAACAACCCTCCAGGTCTTTGGTGTTCTACTTTGATTTGCTGACAAGTCAAACATTTTGAAACATACATTGTAATTTCCTTCTTCATGCCTTCCCACCAATAATGACTTTGAAGATCTCTATACATCTTAGTGCTCCCAGGATATATGGTGTACTTTGAAGTATGACTTTCCTTTAGGATTTGATTCTTGATATCTGGTTCATTTGGTACACATACTCTCTCCCCAAATCTCAATAGGCCATCTTTTGAAACTTGAAATTGTGGCTTCAATTCCTTTTCTACTTCATTCCTCAAGTAGATTAAATGTGGATCTCGTAATTGTCCTTCCTTAATTTGTTGAATAAGATCAGATTGCACTTGAATGGAGACCATTAATATCATCGAGTCTTGCTCTTTCCTCAAAGCTTTCAAATCAAAATTTTCTTCTAATAACTTACATTGCTTCACGACCAGACTAGCCATAAAACTTGTAGATTTCCTACTAAGTGCATCAGCTACAACATTGGCTTTGCCCGGGTGATAACGGATGGCACAATCATAATCCTTCAGAAGTTCTATCCATCTTCGCTGCCTCATGTTTAACTCTTTCTGAGTGAAAATATATTTTAAACTCTTGTGATCAGTAAAGATTTCAAACTGTCGACCATACAAATAATGTCTCCAAATCTTTAGAGCAAAAATAATTGCTGCCAATTCCAAATCATGAGTTGGATAATTCAATTCATAACCTTTAAGTTGCCTAGAAGCATACGCAATTACTCTCCCTTCCTGCATCAAAACACATCCTAGGCCCTTTCTTGAAGCATCAGTATAAACTACAAACTCATCACTACCACTTGGAATAGTGAGAATAGGGGCACTAGTCAATCTTCTTTTTAACTCTTGAAAACTTTGCTCACAATCATCACCCCATACAAATTTCATATTCTTCTTAGTGAGTTTGGTGAGAGGTTGAGCAATTCGAGAAAATCCCTCCACAAATCTCCTGTAATAACCTGCCATGCCCAAGAAGCTTCTAACTTCCATTACATTTGTTGGTACTTCCCATTCAACTACAGCTTCTATTTTTCTTGGATCAACAGATATACCCTTCCCTGAAATCACATGGCCTAAGAAAGCAACTTCATTCAACCAAAATTCACATTTGCTGAACTTTGCATACAACTTCTTTTCTCTTAGTATGGACAATACATTTCTCAAGTGTTCCTCATGCTCTTGATTACTCCTTGAATACACCAATATGTCATCAATAAATATAATTACACAGATATCCAAGAGCGGTTGAAATATCCTATTCATTAGTTCCATAAAAGCTGCAGGGGCATTTGTCAAACCAAAAGGCATCACCAAGAATTCATAATGACCATATCGAGTTCTGAAAGCTGTTTTTGAAATATCCTCCTCCTTGATCTTCAACTGATAGTAACCTGACCTCAGGTCAATCTTAGAGAATACTTGTGCACCATACAGTTGATCAAACAAATCATCAATTCTAGGTATGGGATACTTGTTTTTTATGGTCACATGATTCAACTGTCTATAATCAATACAAAGCCTCAATGTTCCATCCTTCTTCTTTACTAATAGTACCGGAGCACCCCATGGGGATACACTGGGTCGTATGAAACCCTTATCTAATAATTCTTGTATTTGCTTCTTTAATTCCTCTAGCTCGAGTGGTGCCATTCTGTAGGGAGGCTTAGATATTGGGGTTGTACTGGGGACCAGATCAATAGCAAATTCACCCTCTCTATCTAGAGGTAAACCAGGCAAGTCATCTGGGAATACATCAGGGAATTCTTTGACCACTGAAATTTCATCTAGGTGGGTTTCCTAATTTGAATGCTTCTTTACACACACCATATAACAAAAACAACCTTTTTGCATAAGACGATAAGCTTGAAGTGCTGATATCAAGCAAGGAGGCAAATCATGCCTAATGCCCTCAAAGAAAAATATAGGCTGATCTGGTATGCAGAAAGTAATTATTTTTTTGTAACAATCAATACTAGCGTGATGAGAAGATAACCAATCAATGCCAAGTATAATATCAAAACCCTGGATCTCTAGGAGAATCAAATCAGCAAAGAGTTCATGTTCTCCAATAGAGATCAAACAAGATGGGTAAACCAAGTTTGTTGCCAATGAATCTCCAACAGCAGTTGTTACATATAACATATAATCCAAGGGTCTAGGTAGAATATCCAAGTGACAAGCAAAGTATTGTGAAACAAAAGATAAGTTGGAGCCGGGATCAAACAAAACTTTTGCATTTCTTTTAGAAACATGAAGAATACCTTCCACCACTGATTTAGAAGCTCTAGAATCTTGTTCAGTGATAGCGTACACTCTAGCATGGGCTGAGGGTCTAGGAGATAGTGGCTCTTTCTTCTTCCTCAGAGGGCAATCTTTTATTTGATGATCCAACTTTCCACAAACAAAACAAGCTCCAGTCATCCAAAAACACTGACTTGTTACATGATTTAATCCATATCTTGCACATGACTGAGTCCTCCACAATGGTTTCCATTTCTCAAATCCAGATGTCTTAAACCTCTTGTTACTAGCTTCATATTCATTTTCTCTCATGCTTTTACTAGTAAATTTGTCCTTTTTGTTCTTGCCAATAATTTCTTGAATTTCCTCCATGTCTCGTTCAATTTTCAAAGCTCTTTCTACCGTATCTGCATATGTTTGTAGTTTTAAAGCTGACATTCGGCTTCTTATTGTTGGCCGTAATCCCCTTTCAAACCTTCTTGCTTTTCTAGATTCATCATCAGTCAAATGTGTGGCAAACCTGGAGAGCTCAATGAATTTAGATTCATACTTTGTAACCGTCATACTTCCCTGGATAAGATTCAAGAACTCCAATTCTTTTTGCTCTCTCATACAATCTAGAAAATATTTATCATTAAACTTTTCTTGGAATAACTTCCATGTCATTGGCTCATGTTTGATTTCAGAAATCCTCTTAATCATTCTCCACCAGTGTTCAGCTTCTCCTTCCAGCATAAAGGTGGCAAGAAAAACTTTTCGATCATCAGGGTAATTTAAGACATCAAATATTTTCTCTATCTGCATCATCCATATTTCTACCACCAATGAAATTAGGTCCACCATGCTTTCATTGCGCTACTCTGATTTAGTATCCTCGATCAACCCTTTCATTCTCCAAAATTAATTAGAAACAAATGAAATAGGAGGACCAAATGTCCTCATCATCCGAGATTCCTAAAATGAGTCAAAGAAAATTTTCACCAATCACTATAGTTCACTAGACCTCAATATATTTTGCATGTCAACATATCAAATATTTTAGTGATCCTCAAACTATGCTCTGATACCAACTCTATCACGCCCCTCAAAATATCGACAATATTAAAATTTTCATCACAACTAATCCATCCAGGATCCAATCACACATTTGAGGTCACTAAGAAAACATTCAGATCAAAATTTCACCTCTATAATCTACAAATTTATAAACCCTGTGCAGTTCATAAACATACAACATATCGTTCGATGATTCATAAAATCTGAACCCAACTCACCAAATTAATAACCACAACATAAATTCACCAGTATGGGAGTCTATACAGTCATAAAACCAACATTTACCATAAGTTCATATCATTACACGAATTAAACTTAACATTCCAAAATCCTAGATATAAAAAGGGGTCCTTTAAACTTATACAAAATCCACATGGTTAGATTCATCGTTAATATTTCATTAGATGTAGAGTGTACTTTCACAACAAAAACATATATACTATTAAAGATTTGTCCAAAGTCTTTTAGTTCTCCACTACCTCAGCCCAATCTTAATCATTTAAGCGAGCGACAGGCTATCCTGAAAAATTTATACAATAATGGGGTAAGCATATAGAGCTCAGCAAGTGACTAACATATCCATGGTAAAAGAGAGAAATTTCCAAACAAATAAGGTTTCATAATGAAAGGCAGAATATAAGAATCCATAAACCTAATCTCATTAGGTGTAGAATCACACATATCATTTCAATCGACATTTTTGGTTCTTAATAGACAGATCATAGAGTAATTGGAGCATGTCAGTAATAAATGAAACATTTCAGAGCATATCAATAACAAATACTGTACAGAAGCTCAAATGTCGTCTTTGACGTTCCAATCATATCATTCTTATCCAAAGCATGTATAGAAACACATAACCAAAACTCTGGATATCATATCAAACATACAGAAGGTGTAGTGGGACCTTAGACAGAACGTGATTCATCCATTTCTGAATGACCACCAGACAGAAGTCTCCCACGTCTGGGAGCTCCATCCACCCACGTCTAGGTGAAGCCAAAGGGGGCCGGTAGAGCATCGCAGGCTCTAAACACATACCCTTTACCATTTCTGGCAAAGGTCCAGACAATCCCATAAACACCAGAGTACAAGAGGGCAGTTTTAACAATAAGTAGCATATATCGGAAGCACACGCGGAACAACAAAACGTACATGTGCCTTTTCGAGATAATACGATACAAGGAACAAATCTCTCACAAATGTATTCAAATTTGGAATGAAATTAAAGCAAGAGTATACAGGGATTCCAAGCAATCATATTTAGCTCAATTCAAATAAGAAGGTTGGAATGAATTCAATATCCAAAGGAATGGAATAGAATACGCAAAATCGACCAAAGCTGGATTTCTGACAGAATTCAAGTGGCACATCGAACAAATACTTCAGAATATCAATTATGCTCCAATACCCCCAAGAAAGCTATGGTCGAACAATATATCAATCTATATTCTGATGGAATAAATTTCATATGAAACAGGGTTTCCAACACGGAGTTACCATGGATTTAGTAATCAAAGGTCAAAACAAAATCACTGTTCTGCAGAATTCATAGGGTCGGGTTCAACAGATAACAGGATAGGCATATGAATTCCAAATTTATCACTCTATGTGTCAAAAGAAAGGTTTACAAGTCTAGTTTCGAATGAAGTCAGTTTTGTACAAATCAGAATTTCGAGCAGGAACTTATAGGTATTTTAGTACCGAAAGGTCAGAAATTTTTTATCCCTGTTTTGCAGCCTCTATTGGCTCATTTGAAACAGACGTTTGGATAGGTATTCGGTGTTCAAAATCTTCAAAGTTTGTGTCAAAAGAAAGATATAAGAGTCTAATTTCAGACAAACTAGGTCCTGCTCAAATCTGCATTTCGTACTAAAAATTATAGCTGGAACCGTGTATAGGGGTCAGTTTACCGAAAAATTTCAGAATCCATGGTTCTATGTCCAAGGAGAGACATATCAGTTTCTAAATAGAAATCCTACAGATTATTTTGAATCAACATAAGAACAAAGACTAATATTTCTGTAGGATGGGGTTAGAACACTTGCCTTTGAGAATTTTGACACTAAGTGAAAAGATTTGAGCAAGAAACCTTAAAGCCCCAATTTTTTTTTCTTCTTCTTCTTTTTCTTCTTTTCTTTCTTTCCCTGATCATCCATGCAGCTGCCTTCTCTGTTTCCTTAAGAACGAAGGCAGAGAGGCTTAAACGGTGGGATTTGTCATTTTGTACATTTTGCAATTTAGTCCTTGTATTTATTATATTTTCGATTAGGTCCTCAGGGTTTATATATAGGTCCTCAGATTTTTCTTTAACAAATCCTCCAACTCTTATGAATAAGTTCTCATATTCATACTTTGAAATTTTATCAAACTTAAAATAGATACTTACATTACAATTAGAAATTTATACGCAAATTCAGAAATGAGGGATGTTACACCTTCGGAGACAACAACCAAGGCAAAATCATTGGTAAGGGAACCATAGGTAACAAATTAAAATTTTCTATTGATGATGTCTTACTAGTTAATGGATTGAAATATAATCTCTTGAATGTTAGTCAATTATGCGATAAAGGTTATATCGTTCGATTTGAATCAAATATGTGTATTATTGAAAAACCAAACCATAACATAACTATGATTGCATTAAAACAAAATAATGTCTACACCATCAACCTTGATGAACTGAGTAATAAAATGTGCTTCTCAGCTTTAAATGATGATGCTTGGCTTTGGCATAGGAGACTAGGCCATGCAAGCATGAAACTAATATCTAAGATCTCATCTAGAGAATTAGTGCGAGGAATTCCAAATATAAAGTTTATTAAGGACAAAGTATGCGATGCATGTCAACTAGGTAAACAAATAAAAACTAGTTTTAAACCAAAAACTCAAATTAGCACTACTAGACCATTACAATTGATTCATTTGGACTTATTTGGACCAATTGACACGACAAGTCTAGGAGGAAGCAAATATGCGTTTGTAATTGTGGATGACTATATTAGATACACTTGGACCTATTTCTTAGCTCACAAAAGTGATTGTTTCAAGTGTTTCTCTAAATTTTGTAAACTCACTCAAAACGAAAAAGGTTTCATGATTTCATCAATTCGGAGTGATCATGGTGGCGAATTTCAAAACCGTGACTTTCAAAATTTTTGTGAAGTTAATGGATACAATCATAAATTCTCCACTCCGAGGAATCCCCAACAAAATGGAGTAGTTGAAAGAAAAAATAGAAACCTACAAGAAATGGCAAGAACGATGTTAAATGAACATAGTCTACCCAAATATTTTTGGGCCGAAGCCATAAATACGGCTTGCTACATCATGAATAGGGTCCTAATAAGACCATCCCTATCAAAAAATCCCTATGAATTATGGAATAACAAAAAACCAAATATTTTCTATTTTAAAGTTTTCGGTTGTAAATGCTTTATTTTGAATGAAAGGGATGCCTTAGGAAAATTTGATGCTAAATCCGATGAAGGCATATTTCTTGGTTACTCTTCCGTTTCTAAGGCTTCTCGGGTTTTTAACAAAAGAACCTTAGTAATAGAAGAGTCTATTCATGTAGTTTTTAATGAAATTTCTAATTTAAAGAAAAATGATTTTGATGATGATCTTGGTTTTGATAATTTGAATTTAAATGAACCCCCTCCTCAAAATAGCAACTTGGATGCACCTTCTTCCGAAATTTCCTTACCCAAGGAATGGAAGTATATAGATGTTCATCCAAAGGAGCTAATTATAGAAGATACATCAAAAGGGGTTCAAACTCGTTCCTATTTCAAGAATTTTTGTGCTAACGCCGCCTTCCTTTCTCAAATCGAACCTAACTGCATTGACGAGGTCATAAAAGATGATTTTTGGGTTATTGCAATACAAGAGGAATTAAATCAATTTGAGAGGAATAAGGTATGGAAGCTTGTTCCTAGACCTAGTGACCATTTAGTCATTGGTACTAAATGGGTCTTTAGAAACAAGCAAGATGAAAATGGTATCGTGGTTAGAAATAAGGCTAGATTAGTGGCCAAAGGTTTCAACCAAGAAGAAGGTATCGATTACGAAGAAACCTTCGCTCCCGTGGCTCGATTAGAAGCCATAAGGATCCTCCTTGCCTATGCTAGTAGTAATAATTTTAAACTGTTTCAAATGGATATCAAAAGTGCTTTCTTGAATGGTTTTATTTCCGAAGAAGTATATGTCGAACAACCTCCCGGATTTGAAAATTCTCTTCTTCCTAATCATGTATTCAAATTGACTAAGGCTCTCTATGGCTTGAAACAAGCTCCTAGAGCTTGGTATGAAAGGCTTAGTTCCTTTCTTATTTTAAACAATTTTATCAAAGGCAAGGTTGATACTACTTTGTTTATTAAACATTTAGAAAATAATTTTCTTATTGTGCAAATTTATGTTGACAATATTATTTTTGGCTCTTCGGATGAATCACTATGTGAATCATTTGCCAAATGTATGAGTCATGAATTTGAAATTAGTTTAATGGGTGAATTAACTTTCTTTTTAGGATTACAAATCAAACAACTTAGTGATGGTATATTTCTTAACCAATCTAAATATACATTAAAATTATTAAAATGATTTAACATGGATAATTCAAAAGTAATAAACACCCCTATGAGTACTGCGACTAAATTAGATATGGATGAAAATAGTGAAAATTTTGATAAAAAAACATACAGGGGAATGATAGGTAGTCTACTCTACCTCACTGTGACTAGACCGGATATTATGTTTAGTGTAGGACTTTGTGCTAGGTTTCAATCAAATCCTAAATTATCACATCTTAAAAGTGTTAAAAGAATATTTAGGTATCTTAAAGGAACTCCAAATCTAGGATTGTGGTATCCAAAATCTGAAAAATTTGATTTAATAGCTTATGCAGATGTCGATTTTGGCGGATGCAGGATAGATAGAAAAAGTACATCCGGAACATGCCAATTTTTAGGACATGCACTTGTTTCTTGGACTTCCAAGAAACAAAATTCAGTTGCACTATCTACGGCGGAAGCCGAATATATTGCTACAAGTGCATGTTGTGCACAAGATGTTTGGATGAAAAATACATTAGAAGACTATAGAATTCACTTCAAAAATGTTCCCATAAAATGTGATAATACTAGTGCCATATGTCTCACCAAAAATCCAATTCACCACTCTAGAACTAAGCACATCGACGTTAGGCATCATTTCATATGTGATCATGTCCTTAACAATAATGTTGTTCTAGAATTCATTGATACAAAGCATCAATTAACAGATATATTTACAAAAGCTTTGAATGAAGACCAATTTAAATTCATTAGAAGGGAATTAGGTATGTTAAATTGTCCCTAAGAATAAACTTGTTTAAATGGATTTTCCGTAAAGTTTTTCATCCTCTCTCCGTTCCTCGGTGAATTTGATCATTCTCTTTCGATTCTAAATGACACGTTAAATTACCTTATCCTATCTTGATCAAGATTAATGATTTTATGATATTTTGTGAATCTCGAAATTGATTTTGATGGCTTGATTATGAGTTTCAAGTTGACGAATTTGAATGGATTTGTATTCAAATTATGATCTTGACTTATTGGAGTTACTACTTGAAATTTTTTATTACAATCTCTTCCTTGTACATCTACAATTTTTGTTATTTATAGAAAGAAGAGATTTGATAAAATGGATGAATGCTGAATTTTCCTTTAAGATGAACTCTGCGTAAATATTTTAGCATGCTGAATTTTCCTGATGTTATAATCACAAATTATGTGATTCAAGTCTAATTCCCTTTTTGTTGATGACAAAGGGGGAGAAAAGTGATGACTTGTACCATTTTGATAGCATGACTTATATGAATTGCAAAAGCTTGTGTGATATGAATGTCTTATATGCCTTGTAAAATCTTTGAGAATATCACAAGATTGATTGATCATATTGAAAGCAAGCCTTATATCTATATCATGAAATTCATGTTGAAAATGCCTTACATCTCCTGTCATAGAAAAAATTGCCCTTATCATTCGACTTGAAAATGATTTTCATCGAAGTTTCATATTTACTATTGCTTAATGAGAATAACGATAAGTTCTACCGTTAGAACTTATCGGTTTATGCTTGAATTCAATGGATGGAATTTAAGTGTTTTTATCTTCTCATAATATGGCATATAGATAGGGGGAGTTACGTTTAACCCCATCATCAATTGATTGTCATCATCAAAAAGGGGAAAATTGTTGAATCTCGGATTTTGATGATAAAATCAATTGATGGGTTAATTGATATAATCCATATTATTGAGTTAAGTGTGCAGGATTAACTACGATAACCAGAAAACACAAAGCAAGAATACCGGAGTCAAGTTCGATGGACGTTTAAGAGTCCGAAGAATCGTCGGAGATGTTGCCGGAACCAACCGAGAAGAAATCGGGAACCTGTCGGAATTTTCGGAAGTTCGCCGAAGAGATCGTCAGAGGTTTATGGAGATCACCGAGAAGGCTCGGCTACTCGTTAAAGTCATCACAAGATCAGGAGCTTGTTGGGAGTCCGTTGGAAGAAGTTCGTCGGAAAGCTCGCCGGAACAAGACTCGACGTTCGCGGTTGAAAACTTGATTAGGATGTTTTTAGTTATGTAGTTCACTTGTAATTAGGATTAGGATTAAGAGATAATCCTATATCCTGGTTAGGGGCCAATTGGGCCCAAAATTAGACTTGGTTTGGGCTAAATTTAAAGCCCAACCAGCGAACCGAAGGGTCTGACGGTGGCACCGCCCAGCACCGGAGAGCTGGGCGGTGGCACCACTTGGCTAGGCGGTGGCACCGCTAGTCCACTGTCAGTGTCTGACACTGACAGGCGGTGGCACCGCTAGCATCATGAACCAAAGAGAATTCAAATTTTGGAGCCCAAATTTGAATCCTCTTAAGGCCTATAAATGCCCCTCAAATCTCAACTAAGAACATAACTTTTTGAGAAGCAATTGATTGAGAGAAAGGTCTTAGAAAAGTCTTAGCTAGTCTTGTTTTCAATTTGCTAGTGTTCACCTCCTTCTTTCTTGTTGAAAATCTGTAAGAGAGTGAACCGCTTGTAAAAAGTTGTAAGAGAGGTATTTACCCTTCCCCTTCAAGAGATTTGCTAGTGGAAGGTGGGAGCCTCATCGAAGAGGGGCCTCGCAAGTGGATGTAGGTCATTTGACCGAACCACTTTAAAATCGACGTAATCTCTGATTTGTATTTTATTACTGCTATTTACATTACTGCAAACCTTCTTACTTGCTTTATTTCCTCATTACCTTTGCTACACAACTTTGCAAATACGCTTTCAAGTTAAGCACTTCCGAGTTCGATTTTTATCGTACGAAAGATTTGTCAAAACTGACATTTTAATCTGCTGCACTAATTCACCTCCCCCCTCTTAGTGCCACTCCGATCCTAATAAGATGTAGGTCACAATGACCAAACCACTCTAAATTATGGTTTGCATTTTGTCTTGAGCAATTTACCTTTCTTGCAAGCTACTTTACCTTCTTACTACTTTCTCTATGCTCCCATATGCTTTAAAGTTAAATTCTTTCCGAAATGATTTTTGTCAAAATTAGGTTTAATCGAAATAAAAACTTTTGAAACAGGTAATTTTTCCGCTACACTAATTCACCCCCCTCTTAGTGCCGCTCTTGATCCTAACACTACGCATGTGATGTTGCCCCTAGATTTTCCTACAAGCTTGACTTAGAGGAAGTGTAAAGTGGAGTGAGTAATAAAATTAGTATGTAATAAAGGTAATCAGCAAAGGAAAAGAGCACACCATATTTATAGCGGTTCTGTCGTCCCGACCTACATCCACTCTCGATTCTTCTTCACTCAAGGCCACCGGTTTTCACTGCTGATCTTCTTCCAATGGGCAAAGAGCAACTACCCTTACAACTCTTTCTCCTTTTCACAAGCTCAAGAGAGAACTTTTATACCTCTCTCTTTTACACTTAGACCTCACTTATCCCTTTAGAAGAACTTCTAAATACTAGGAAGAGGTGGCTCTATATTTTAAGAGAGATTACACACTTTTTTCCTCAAGTATATTTTTCCCTTTCTACTCTTATTCTTGCTTACCCAAGAAAGAAAGAGTAGGATACTTATAGACCCCAAATGACTTCAAAAATGTAGCTAAAAAATATCTTATCCTGAGTTTCTGGAGTATGGGCAGTACCACCGCCAATATTGGATAGTACCACCACTTGCCAAATTGATAACTAGTAGTACCATCACCTAGTCTGGCAGTACCACCACCTGATAAAATCTAGGAGAATGTATTTAGCAGTACCACTACTTGACATAGTTGTTAGAACCAAGTCAGCACTAAAAGGGGGGGGGGGGGGGGGGGGGGGGGGTGAGTTAGTGCTTTCATAAAAACCTCAACGATTCAAAAATCTCATTCGATAAAATTGTATCGGAAAGATGAGTTAACTTGAAAGTATTCGTAAGTATAGTGATAGAACCCTTGCAGATTCTAAACTTGGGGTTGATCTCTTTAGGGGATCGGCCTCCTTGGAACTCTATAGGGGTTCCTCCCTCCAAGTTGCTGCTCAAAGGCTGCAGAAAAGATTCATCTATTTCTTATGAAAAGAGGTAGAATACATGACTATTTATAGGGCTTCTAAACCATAACTCCTAATAAGACTCTTACTTAAGACTCCTACTTCTAACCAACTCCTAATAGGACTCCTACTCAAGACTCCTACTTCTGACCAACTCCTAATAGGACTCCTATTCAAGACTCATATTCCTTTACAACTCCTTATTCTTCTCTAAGAAATAACCTCCTAACCTTAGCCGGCCACTTCGCCTCTTTAATAGGGGTCGGCTTAGGTAGGTTTTACATGAATGTCCCTCTCAATTAGGACTCTCCTAGCTTGAGTCCTAACAAACCCGCCCTCTTCAAATCAGCCTTGTCCTCGAGGTTGACGATTCATGAATATTGGGAATTTGATCTTCAAGTCATCATAGTTCTCCCAAGTGGCATCTTCTATTAGTAGGTTTGCCCACTGTATTAGCAATTCAGTAGTGGATCGTCGTCGTCGAGTCACGATCTGTCGATTAATATTGGCACTTGGCTGAGTCAGAAGTTCTCCTTGGGTAGTCATATTTGGTTGGTGGATTTGGGTTGTCTCCAAGCACCAATTTACAACTTTCGTTTGGCCATTGGTTTGTGGGTGATATGCCATACTCCTTTTCAATTTAGTACCCTGCATATGGAATAACTTTGTCCAAAATCTGCTCGTGAAGATGCAAGTAGAATTTATCATAAGCACAATGCGTCCCTTATAGTGTAATTCTTTTGAGTCCCAATTGTAATGAGCCATGGGGCTTGGTGCTTCCTCCAATTTTTTTATAATCTTACTAGTATCTAAATCTTCTTGCCATTCCATCTTAATATCCTCAAGGAAGTCGCTGGTCGGAAGTGAAACGATCGAAACATCAACTTTCTCGGGTAGCTGCGAAAGCGCATCTGCAAGAATATTCTCTTTCCCCTTTTTATAAGTTATTTCAAAATCAAATCCAAGAAGTTTTGTTACCCATTTTTGCTGCTCAGGAGATGATATTTTTCGCTCCAAAAAGTACTTGAGGCTTTTATGGTCGGTTTTAATTTGAAATCGTCGGCCAATCAAGTAGGGTCTCCACCTCGTTGTTGCGCGCACAATGGCGAGCATCTCCTTATCATATGTTGACTTATTTTGATGGGAGGGAGATAATGCCTTGCTAGTATATGAGAGTGGTCGACCATCTTGCATGAGAATGGCTCCAATTCCGACTCCAGATGCGTCGGCCACAATAATGAAGGGTCGGTTGAAATCTGGTAGTGTTAGCACCGACGTCGTCATCATGGCTGCCTTAAGTTTGTCGAAGGTAGCGAAGGCTCTGTCCGACCATTGGAAGACATCTTTTTTCAGTAAGGAAGTAAGTGGTGCACTGATCTCTCCATAGTTTTTCACGAACTTACAGTAGTAGCCTGTTAAACCCAGAAAGTCATGTAGCAATTTTATATTCCTCGGGGTCAGCCAGTTTTGCATTGCTCCAATTTTGAAGGGGTCTATTGCCATACCTTCCTCTGATATGATATGCCCAAGATATTTCACCTTCTTTTGAAGAAAGCAAAAATTTATAGTGGTTGTTGTGTTTTCAAAAGGTGGTTTTCGGTATGTCTTCTTCGCATACTCGTATTTGATGATACCCGGATCGAAAGTCCAGCTTTGTGAAGATTTGTGCTCCCTTAACAACTCATCTACTACTGGAATAGGGTATTTATCCTTGATGGTTATGCCATTGAGAGCTGATAGAACCCTTGTAGATTCTAAACTTGTGGTTGATCTCTTTAGGGGATCGACCTCCTTGGAACTCTATAGGGGTTCCTCCCTCCAAGTTGCTGCTCAAAGGCTGCAGAAAAGATTCATCTATTGCTTATGAAAAGAGGAGGAATACATGACTATTTATAGGGCTTCTAAACCCTAACTCCTTATAGAACTCCTACTCAAGACTCCTACTTCTAACCAACTCCTAATAGGACTCCTACTTAAGACTCATATTTCTTTACAACTCCTAATTCTTAAGACTCATATTCCTTTACAACTCCTAATTCTTTTCTAAGAAACAACCTCCTACATGAATGCCCCTTTCAATTAGGACTCTCCTAGCTAGAGTCCTAACAGAATGTCCCTCTAAATTAGGACTCTCCTAGCTAGTCCTAATAGTTTTACATGAATGCCCCTCTCAATTAGGACTCTCCAAGCTAGAGTCCTAACAGACCCGCCCTCTTCAAATCAGCCTTGTCCTCGAGGCTGATGATTCGTGAATTTTGGGAATTTGATGTTCAAGTCGTCATAGTTCTCCCAAGTGGCATCTTCTATTGGTAGATTCGCCCACTGTATTAGCACTTCATTAGTGGGTCATCGTCGTCGAGTCACGATCCGTCGATCATTAATGGCACTTGGCTGGGTCTGGAGTTCTCTTTGGGTAGTCATATTTGGTGGGTGGCTTTGGGCTGTCTCCAAGCACCTATTTACAACTTCTATATGGCCATCGATTTGTGGGTGATATGCCGCACTCATTTTCAATTTAGTACCCTGCATATGGAATAACTTTGTCCAAAATCTGCTCTTGAAGATGCAAGTAGAATTTGTCAAAAACACAATGCGTCCCTTATAGCATAATTCTTTTGAGTCCCGATTCTAATGAGCCATGGGGCTTAGTGCTTCCTCCAATTTTTTTATAATCTTACTAGTATCTGAATCTTCCTGCCATTCCATCTTAATATCCTCAAGGAAGTCGCTGGTCAGAAGTGAAACGGTCGAAACATCAACTTTCTCGGGTAGCTGCGAAAGCGCATCTGCAAGAATATTCTCTTTCCCCTTTTTATAAGTTATTTCAAAATCAAATCCAAGAAGTTTTGTTACCCATTTTTGCTGCTCAGGGGATGGTATCTTTCGGTCCAAAAAGTACTTGAGGCTTTTATGGTCGGTTTTATTTTGAAATCGTCGACCAATCAAGTAGGGTCTCCACCTCGTTGCTGCACGCACAATGGCGAGCATCTCCTTATCATATGTTAACTTATTTTGATGGGAGGGAGATAATACCTTGCTAGTGTATGTGAGTGGTTGACCATCTTGCATAAGAATGGCTCCAATTCCAACTCCAGATGCGTCGGCCTCAATAATGAAGGGTCGGTTGAAATCTGGTAGTGTTAGCACCGGCGTCGTCGTCATGGCTGCCTTAAGTTTGTCGAAGGCAGCGGAGGCTTTGTTCGACCATTGGAAGACATCTTTTTTCAGTAAGGAAGTAAGTGGTGCACTGATCTCTCCATAGTTTTTCACGAACTTGCAGTAGTAGCCTGTGAAACCCAGAAAGTCATGTAGCAATTTTATATTCTACGGGGTCAGCCAGTTTTGCATTGCTCCAATTTTGAAGGGATCTATTGCCACACCTTCCTCTGATATGATATGCCCAAGATATTCCACCTTGTTTTGAAGAAAGCAAAAATTCATAGTGGTTGTTGTGTATTCAAAAGGTGGTTTTCGGTATGTCTTCTTCGCATACTCGTATTTGATGATACTCGGATCGAAGGTCCAGCTTTGTGAAGATTTGTGCTCCCTTAGCAACTCATCTACTACTAGAATAGGGTATTTATCCTTGATGGTTATGCCATTGAGAGCTCGGTAATCAACACATAATCGCCATATTCCATCCTTCTTTCGTATGAGGAGCACCGGTGAAGAGTAGGGGCTGCAACTTGGCCGAATAACTCCTGTTTCGAGCATCTCTTTTATAATCCTTTCTATTTCATCCTTTTGGAGATGTGGATACTGATATGGCTGAGTATTTGCTAGAGATTTGCTTGGAAGAATCATTAAACAATGATCATGCCGACGGGTAAGAGGTAGGTTGCACGATTCCATAAATATATCTGAAAATTCAGCAAGCAAAGGAAGTCGGTTTGAATCATTAAATTCTATTAGCTCTCCCTTTGTTTGCTGCTCAAGTTGTACCAAGAATCCGCTGCATGCTTTATGCAAAACCTTCTCCATTTGTTGTGTGCAAATCATCGTTATGTCACCCCCACGTTTCCCGTGCAGTATCACCTGTTTCTCTTTACGACAAAATTTCATAATTAGTTGCATAAAATTCCAAGAAACATCACCTAATGTCATCAACCATTCAATTTTGAGCATGGTCTTATGATCATCAAGAGGGAGAAGGAAGAAATATGCAATTATCTCTTGGTCCTGCAGTAATAGTTTCTCCTGCGGGCGCCTACGATCACACTTCAAAATCCGTCTGTCGGTGACCTTAACATCAAACCTGCAGTGATTCTCAATAGGCAATGTCATTCGGATAGCAACTTTACTGTTTAGGATATTATTAGTGATGCCCATGTCGATGAAAACAGTGATCGGTTGTTGTTTGAGAAGGCCTCCAACTTTCATCGTTTGCGGGTTTGAGTAGCCAGCTAGCGCATGTTCCGTAACTTCGTTCGGTTGTGGCTTTTCATCTGCATCTTCTTCTTTATGTTCAATGCTCTCTTTTGGATGTTCAATGACCTCTTCTTCTACTGGTTCAATGATAAAAAGTCTCCCTTTACTACAGCGATGCTCATGGCTCCACGGCTCGTCGCAATGCCAACATAACCCCTTCGCAGATCGCTCCTGAAGCTCCTCTCTTATCAACCTTTTTGGTGCAGGGACTCGGTCAACAGTAGGGGGGGCTAAGGGCTTCAGTATTGCTGGTTGAGGAGCGACCCTAGTCCTTCGAGCTTCATGGTTCAATTGCTCCTCTTGATGTCGTGCGAAAGAGATGGCTGCCATAAGCGTGTACGGTTGTCGCGCTTTAACTTCTCCTCGGATCTCCGGCTTCAAGCCCTCAATGAAGGTCCTCAATAGCTGTTTTTGATACCAATCAAGAGTTTGATTAGATAACCTTTCAAACCTGGTTTGGTACTCTTGAATGGTAGAGGTTTGTCAGATCTTTGCTAGTTGTTCGTCAATATTCTCGTAATCGGTTGGTCTGAAGCGGATCAGCAGTCCTTCTTTGAATTGTCGCCATGAAAGGACTCCATAAGTATGTTCAAACCAGTCAAACCACTATATAGCATCCCCTTCAAGACGTATAGCTACAATTTTCACCATAGATGCATCCGCGATTTTATGGTACCGAAAATATCGCTCCGCGCGTGAGATCCAACCAATTGGGTCTCCTTCTTCCCATCTAGGGAAGTCCACTCTCATGCATGGATAGTTGGGGTTGGTCATAGAGCTTCCCCTCTCTTGGAAGTCATATCTTCGGGCTTGGTGTGATTGGGCAAAGCTCTCTCCTTGATGTGATTTCTTCGGGCTTAGTTGTCGGCCCAATCTGAGTTCGTTAAAGAGCATCCGCATCTTATCCTCCATTCATGCCTCCAAGGCTTCGAATTTAGCATTGATTGCCTCCTTAGATACCATAGTATATGTCTTCAAATCTGTGATGTTAAAATCCCTCTTTTGTTGTTGGGTTAAAAGGCATATATTTGTTGAGAGAGGTGATGGTCGAAAGGGTTGGTGGATTGGTGGATGTAGGCGACGGTTTAGGCTTGTTTTGTTGCTGTTTTGGGTGCAGTTTAAGGGTGTGGTTTGGTGGGGTTTTAGGGCTTTGGATAAATTTTTGGGTTGTGGTAGATGGCAGCAAAGGTTTGATAGAAATCAGTGGAAGTTGCAGCAAGTATGTGCTATCTTATAAGAGCAGAATTGTCGTCGAAGAAACAGCATTTTCTCAACAAAATTTCTGCCAAAAACTTAAGAGAATTGAGGAGGGAATTGATAGCAAAATCACAGTTTATATGACAGCAAGTAAGACTAATTTAGTCAAGAAAATTTCGGCAGTATAACAGCAAGAAAATTGGTGCAAGTTGCGATAGCAGAATTCTCGTCGAAAAATTTCAGCGACTTACGATGAAAATTTGCAGCAACACAAAATCATTTTTAAAGATGAATTCCTTAATAGATCAATCTTAGATGGAAGCCAAGATGATCTATAAAGTGTATAAGAAATTTCATTCAAAAAAGATTGCAAATAGATGGGTTAAGGCAACAAAATGCGGCTGAAATTTTCTGTAGCATAGATTTTTTAAGTATAGCAGATTGGACGTAAAAGATTAGAAGTTTATATTGAGAATTTTTTGATGAAACAAAGGAAAATCCACTATTAGGAAGTGTCAAAGCTATCATAAAAATTTCGTAGAGATTTGGATAGAAATAATGTAGTATCAAGATCAAACAATCAGTGCTATGCGGCTGAAATTTTACGGTGCAGATTTTCAAGTATAGCAGATTAGATGTAAAATATCAATGGTTTATATTGAGAATTTTTTGACAAAACCAAAGGAAAATCTGCTGTTTGGAAGTGTCAAAGATGTCATAAAATTTTGTGGAGATTTCGATAGAAAAATATAGTAGCAAGATCAAACAGATAGTGCTATACGGTTGGAATTCTACAATGTATCTTTCGTCGTAGAGATGAAAACTTTATGACGAAAAGTTTATGCAGCAATATAGGAATAATTTTTTTGGGATTTTTAAATAAAGATAACTAAATTGCAGCAGCATTAAGGTTGAAAACCAGAACCTGTTGCAATTCACGGGGAGATCAAAGGATGATCCATGGTGGTGGAGATGATGGCGGAATTCGGCGATGATCTTTTAAGCAATTGTGGGAATTGCTTTGGACGGTTGTGGAGGGTTGATGGATGGCTGTGGAAGGGCAGCGAGATGCCAAGAACGCTGCTCTGATACCAGGTGATAGAACCCTTGCAGATTCTAAACTTGGGGTTGATCTCTTTAGGGGATCGGCCTCCTTGGAACTCTATAGGGGTTCCTCCCTCCAAGTTGCTACTCAAAGGCTGCAGAAAAGATTCATCTATTGCTTATGAAAAGAGGAGGAATACATGACTATTTATAGGGCTTCTAAACCCTAACTCCTTATAGGACTCCTACTCAAGACTCCTACTTCTAACCAACTCCTAATAGGACTCCTACTTAAGACTCATATTTCTTTACAACTCCTAATTATTAAGACTCCTATTCCTTTACAACTCCTAATTATTAAGACTCCTATTCCTTTACAACTCCTAATTCTTCTCTAAGAAACAACCTCCTACATGAATGCCCCTTTCAATTAGGACTCTCCTAGCTTTAGTCCTAACAGAATGTCCCTCTCAATTAGGACTCTCCTAGCTAGTCCTAAAAGTTTTACATGAATGTCCCTCTCAATTAGGACTCTCCAAGCTAGAGTCCTAACAAGAGCTCGGTAATCAACACATAATTGCCATATTCCATCCTTCTTTCGTATGAGGAGCACCGGTGAAGAGTAGGGGCTGCAACATAGCCGAATAACTCCTGTTTTGGGCATCTCTTTTACAATCCTTTCTATTTCATCCTTCTAGAGATGTGGATACTGATATGGCTGAGCATTTGCTGGATATTTGCCTAGAAGAATTTTTATACAATGATCATGCCGATGGGTAAGAGGTAGGTTGCGCGGTTCGTAAAATATATCTGAAAATTCAGCAAGCAAAGGAAGTAGATTTGGATCTTCAAATTTTGTTGGCTCTCCCTTAGTTTGATGCTCAAGTTGTACCAAAAAGCCGCTGCATGCTTTATGCAAAACTGTCTCCATTTGTTGTGTGCAAATCGTCGTTACGTCGCCCTCACGTTTCCCGTGTAGTATCTCCTGTTTCTCCTTACTGTAAAATTTTATAATTAGTTGCATAAAATTCCAAGAAATATCACCTAATGTCATCAACCATTTAATTCTGAGTATGGCCTCATGATCATCAAGAGGGAGGAGGAAGAAATATGCAATTATCTCTTGGTCCTACAGCAACAGTTTCACTTGTAGGCACCTATGATCACACTTCAAAATCCGTCCGTTGGCGACCTTAACGACAAACCTGCTGCAATTCTCAATAGGTAAGTTCATCTGGATAGCAACCTTACTATTTAAAAAGTTATTAGTACTGCCCGTGTCGATGAGAACAGTGATCGGTTGTTGTTTGAGAAGGCCTCCAACTTTCATCATTTGCGGCCATCGATTTCTACTACGAATCTTCTTTCAATCAATGAAGATCAACTACTCTTTTACACCCTTTCTCCTTTTCATAGGCTTAGGAGAGAACCTTTATATCTCTCTTTCTTTTAGACCTCACTCCTCCCTTAGAAACCTTCTAACTCTAGGAGGAAGAGACTCATTAAACTTAAAGAGATTATAATACTTTTTTAACTTAGAATTCTTTCCCCTTTCTGCTCAATTCTTGCATCTATATGCAAGAATAGCTGGGGTATTTATAAACCTCAAATGACTTCAAAATTGGAGCCAAAAAAGGTCTCATCCTAGGTTTCCCGGTTCTTAGTGTACCATCGCTTGTACTAGGCGGTACTACCGCCTACAACACTAACACTAGATGGTACCACTACCCAATCTAGCAGTACCACCGCTAGTACTCTCTAACATTGGGTAGTATCACCACCCAATCTAGCGATACCTCCGCTTGACATAGTTTGGGAGACTATGTATGGATGGTACCATCGCCTAGTCTGGGCGATACCACTACTAGACCTTGCTACAAGACACTGAATGGACTAAACAATATACCAATTGGCCCCTAATTGAGTTAGCATTATTTCACCCCAATACCGACTCAATTAGACCTAAACTAACTAGATCTATAAAAATTATTACAAAGCATTAATCATATGTTGTCCAACATGTTATTGGTTCATCCAGCACTTTGTCCGACCCTTTGGACTATCGTCCTCTCCTTCGGTATATTGCCCACCGCTAGTACTCTCAGACACTAGGAAATACAACTACTTGACATAGTTTGGGAGACTGTGTTTAGGCGATACCACCGCCCAGTCTGGGTGGTACCACCATAGGCTTAACTACATGACATTGAATGGGCTAAACAACAGACCCAATTCAGCTCTGATTCAGGCCTAATTGGCTCTTAATTGAGTTAACATTATTTCACCCCAATACCGACTCAGTTAGATCTACACTATCTCGATCTAGACAAATTATTACAAAGCATTAATCACATGTTGTCCGACATGTCATTGGTTCATCTAATGCTTCATCCGACCCTTTGACACATCATCCTTTCCTTCGACATATTGCCCAATCGGTATGTTGTCTTCCCGAAACATCCGATCTCTGTGGTGCAATGTTTGATCTTCTTGACTCGATGCCTGAACTCATGGCACGAAGCCTTTTGCCGATACGTCGACCGATCCTTTGGCTCGACGTCCAACTTTTTGACATGTTTCACTTCAGCCCAACATTGATTCTTCCTGCTTTAATCAAATTGTCTCTCAATGATCGAAGCTAGTCCTATATCACTCAAACCGTATATTAGATCACAAACTTATCAATTGATTTCATAATCAAAATTTGAGATTCAACAATAGTTTAAGAGATTGTGTTCGGTCAGTACCATCGCACAATCTAGGTAGTAACACCACTAGACTCTACTATAGGTCATTGAATGGACCGAATAGCAGGCCCAATTCAACCCTGATTCAGGCTCAATTGGCCCTAAATCAAGTTGGCATGGTTACACCCTAAACCAACTCAATTAAACCTAACTAACTCGATTTAGACATATATGATTACAAGCATAAATCTTATGTTGTACAACATGCCATTGCTTCATTCGACGCTTCATCTGATTCTTCGATGCTTCGTCCAATTCTTCAATGCATCATCCTCTCCTTTGGTGTTTTGCCCAATCGGTATGTTGACTCCTGCAACTTTCGATCTCCTTAGCATAATGTCTGATCCTTCAGCCTGATGCCCAAACTCATGGCACGGAGTCCTTCCAGCACGTCAACCATTCCTCCGGCCCGACATTCAATCTTCTGATATATTTCACTCTGACCTAACGTCCGATTCTTCCTACTTTAATTGAATTATCTTTCCTTGATCGATGTTAGTCATACATCACTCAAACGTACATTAGATCTTAACTTCATTAATTGATTTCATCATCATAATCCGAGAATCAGCATGTTTAGTAGATAGTAAATATGCATTTGTGATTATTGATGGCTATAGTAAATACACTTAGATATACTTTTTGACAAATAAAAATGATTATTTTAAATATTTTATCAAGTTTTATAAATAAATCTAAAATAAAAAATGTTTTATGATTTCATATATTCTATTGATCATGGTGGTGAATTTAAAAATCATGATTTTAAAAAATTTTATGGTTCAAATGGGTGTAATCATAACTTCTCCACTTCAAAAAATCTACAGCAAAATATAGTTGTTGCAAAAAAAAAAAAAGGAGCTTATAAGAAATAGCTAGGATCATGCTCATAAATATAGTTTACCCAAATATTTTTGGGTTGAAACTATTCATATGACTTACTTGATAGGATCGGAGCGGCACTAAGAGGGGGTTGAATTAGTGCAGTGGATTAAAACTCATAAGTTTGAAATCGATTTCGTAAATGTGTAGAGATTTCGATTCGATAAAGGATGACTTAGCTAAAATAGCTTGAGTAAAGGAAGTCAAGAGTAGGGAGAAGAAAACCGAACAATTTGCTGCTAAGAAGATAAGTGGTTCAGAAAATTAAACACTCACACATTCAAGGAATACCATAATGTAAAGTGGTTCGGTCAAATGACCTACATCCACTTGCAAAGCCTTCTTCGATGAGGCTCCCAACTTCCACTAGCAAATCACTTTGAAGGGAAAGGACCAAATACGCCTCTTACAACCTTTTTACAAGTGGTTCACACTCTTACAAATTTTTCAAAGAGAAAGAGGGAGGTGAACACTTAAGCTATTGAAAACAAGACTTTGCTAATGTTTTTCTCAATCTCTAACTTCTCAAAAAGGTGTAATCTCTATTGAGAATTGAGGGGTATTTATAAGCCCCAAGAGGATTCAAATTTGGGCTCCAAATTTGAATTGCTTTCAGGTTTCCCGGTGTTGGCGGTGACATCGCCTGTCAGTGGTGGTGCCACCGCCTGTCAGTGTCTGACACTGACAGTGTACTAGCGGTGCCACTGCCGATCCTCTCGAGTTCTAGGGGATGTCACCGCCTAGTCCAGTAGTGTACTAGCGGTGCCACCGTCGGATCTCTCGGGTTCTAGGCGGTGCCACCGCCCAGTCCAACAGTGTACTAGTAGTGCCACCACCGGACCTCTCGAGTTCTGGGCGGTGCCACCGCCCAGTCCGACGGTGCCACCGCCTGGACTATTCCGGCTCACTGGTTGGGCTCCAAACTTGGCCCAAACCAATCCAAACTCGAGACCAATTGGCCCCTAACCGGGTTATAAGATTAACCCTTAATACTAACCCAAATTACATGCAAACTACGAAATTAAGACATAGTCCTAAGCAAATTTTTAAGCGGCAACGTCGAGTTTCCTTCTGGCGAGCTTTCCAGCAAACTTCCAGCAGACTTTCGATACACCCTCGAATTTCTTCCGGCGGACTCCCAATAGGCTCCCGGTCTTGTGGCGAGTTCAATGAGTCTTTGGCAAGTATCTGAACCTTCTCGGTGATCTCCACGAACCTCCAACGATCTTTCCGGAGGACTTCTAAAAACTTCGGCAAGTCCCCGATTCTTTCTCGGTTGGTTCCGGCAGCACTTCCGACGATTTTTCGGACTTTCGGCGGACTCTCGAACACCCATTGAACTTGACTCCGGTAAACTTGCTTTATGTCTTCAAGCTATCGTAGTTAATCCTGCACACTTAACTCAATAATATGGATTAGATCAATTAACCCATCAATTGACTTCATCATCAAAATCCGTGATTCAATAATCTCCCCCTGTTTGATGATGACAATCAATTGATAACGGAGTTTATCATAACTCCCCCTATCTATATGCCATATTATGAGAAGATAAAAACACTTGAATTCAATCTCTTTGAATTCAAGCCTAAACCGATAAGTTATATCCGTCGAACTTATCGTTATTCTTAATAAGCATGAGCAAATATGAAACTTCGTATTTCTTATAATTTCAAGGCATGAAAATTATTTTCAAGCCGAATGATAAAAGGAAATTATCATTTCGACAAGAAATAATAATAATTTGAAATTTCAACATGGATCTCATGATATAAATGCAAGGCATGATTTCATATGATCATGAGATAATTGCTTATCATATATATAAAAAAAATTGATAAACATGATACAGCAACCAATCTAAAAACTTTCATATTCGATAAGCTCAAAAAGTTTTACGATGCTTTTAAGGAATATAACACATATAAGACATTTTTCATTGCATTATACAACATATAAGCTATTGCACTACGATACATATGCTAATTTCATATTTGCACAAGTCATCAATCTTTTGCATATTCTTCTCCCCCTTTGTCATCAACAAAAAGGAGATGAGTTTTCAAGCATAAAACTCGTGATCATTGAAGCCAGTCATAAAATCATCTCATAAGAAGAAAATATCTTGAAAAGGAGATATTAAAATTGACAAAGCTTCAACTTGGTATTAAGATCGATCATTCAAGGAAGACATCAAATCATCCAAAATAACATGAAGGTGCCATCAAAATGTTGATAAAATTTCGGAAAGAAACATCCAACATCATATACTAGGATAATGTCAAACGCATATCAATGTAGCATAGAGGTTTACAATAATAAGAAAGAAGTCAAATCCACGAAAATCGAAAAGAGGATGAAAAAATTTTAAAAAATATATACAATCAAGCTCATTCACAAGGATAATTCAACATGCCTAATTCCCTTCTAATAAAGTCAAATTGATCTTCATTTAAGGTTTTTATGAAAATGTTCACTAATTGATGTTTTGTATCAATAAATTCTAGAATGATATTATTATTATTGACATGATCTCATATAAAGTGATGCCTAATGTCAATATGCTTAGTTCTAGAGTATTGAATTGGATTTTTGGTTAGATAAATAGCACTTGTATTATCACATTTTATGGGAATGTTCTTTAAGTAAATTTCATAGTCTTCCAACATATTTTTCATCCAAACAACATATGCACAGTATGCACTTGCAACTATGTATTCGACTTCCACCATAGACAGTGCAACCGAATTTTATTTCTTGAAAGTCTAAAAAACAAGTGTATGTCCTAAAAATTGACATGTTCTTGATGTACTTTTTCTATCTATCCTACATCCGCCAAAATCGGCATCTGCATAAGCTATTAAATCAAAATTATCATATTTTGGATACCATAATCCTAAATTAGGAGTTCCTTTAAGATATCTAAGGATTCTTTTAACACTTTTAAGATGAGATAATTTAGGATTAGCGTGAAACCTAGCACAAAGTCCTACACTAAATATGATATCCGGTCTAATTGCGGTGAGGTAAAGTAAACTACCAATCATTCCCCTATATATTTTTTTATCAAATCTTTCACTACTTTCATCCATGTTTAACTTAGTGGAAGTACTCATAGGAGTGTTTATAGCTTTTGAACCATCCATGTTAAATCGTTTTATCAATTCTAATGTATATTTAGATTGATTAAGAAATATATCATTACTAAGTTGTTTAATTTGTAATCCTAAAAAGAATGTCAATTCTCCCATTAGGCTAATTTCAAATTCATAACTCATACATTTGGCAAATGATTCACATAGTGATTCATCCGAAGAACCAAAAATAATATCGTCAACATAAATTTGAACAATAAGAAAAGTATTTTCAAAATATTTTATAAACAATATAGTATCAACCTTGTCTTTTATAAAATTATTTAAAATAAGAAAGAAACTAAGCCTTTCATACCAAGCTCCAGGAGCTTGTTTTAAGCCATAGAGAGCCTTAGTCAATCTAAATACATTATTAGGAAGAAGAGAATTTTCAAATCCGGGAGGTTGTTCAACATACACTTCTTCGGAAATAAAACCATTCAAGAAAGCACTTTTGACATCCATTTGAAATAGTTTAAAATCAATACTACTAGCATAGGCAAGGAGCATCCTAATGGCTTCTAATCTAGCCATAGGAACGAAGGTCTCTTCGTAGTCGATATCTTCTTCTTGGTTGAAACCTTTGGCCACTAGTCTAGCCTTTTTTCTAACTACGATACCGCATTCATCTTGCTTATTTCTAAAGACCCATTTAGTACAAATGACTAAATGGTCACTAGGTCTAGGAATAAGCTTTCATACCTCATTCTTCTCAAATTGGTTCAATTCCTTTTGCATTGCAATAACTCATGAATCATCTTTCAAGGCCTCGTCAGTGTATTTAGGTTTAATTTCAGAAAGGAAGGCGGCATTAGCACAAAAATTCTTGAAGAAAGAGCGAGTTTGAACACCTTTTGATGTATCTCCTATAATTAGCTCCTTTGGATGAGCATCTATATACTTCCATTCCTTGGGTAAGAAAATTTCAGAAGAAGATAATGTTGAATCTTGTATTTTGATGATGAAACCACTTGATATGTGTTTATATTTTAATCTACGTTTTGAGTGACGCAGGATGCTTCGATCAGGAAGAGACAATTAAAGTAGGAAAAATCATATTGTGCCGGAGGAACATGTCAGAAGATTGGACGTCGGGCCAGTGGATCGGTCGACGTATCGATAGAAGGCTTCGGGTCATGAACTCGGGCATCGGGCCAAGAAGAGTGGGTATTGTGCCAAGGATATTGGAGTTGCGGAGTCAACTGGCCGATTGGGCAATAGGCCGCAAGAGAGGATGATGCGCCGAAGAATCAGATGAAGCGTCGAGGGACCAATGACATGCCGGACAACTTAGTTAATTGCTTACGAATAATTGTCTCGATCGAAATTTTGTTTTAAGTGTGCAGGATTAACAACGATGAAAGTAAGACATGCAGCAGGAGTTGAGTCGGAGTCAAAGACTATGATCACGTTGGGAGTTCGAAAGCTCGAAGAAAGTCCGAATGATCGTCGGAGGTTCTACGGGAACAAATTCGAGAAGTGCAGGAGCTTGCCAAAAGAAGCTCGTCCGAACTCGCCAAGTAGATTGTCGCAAGTCTAGGAGTTTTCCGAAAGTCTATAGGAGCATCACCGAGGGTTCATTGGATGATCGCCGGACGCTCGTTGGAAGAAGCGATTGACGCACCGGAGTAAGTTACAGTAAATGTCTTAAGAAATTCGTAGTTTACACGATGATTAAGTTAGAAATGGGAGGTGATCCCATTAACTTAATCTTAGGGCAATTGGGCCCTTTACAGTCCCAAATTGGGCCGAATGGATCAGCCCATTCGGACCTAGATTACTTGGCCAGAGGTGGCACCGCTTGGGTCGGCGGTGGCACCGCCCAGGGCTCAGTTTCCGAGCTCTAGCTGGGCAGTGCAACCACCTCTAACAGAGGTGCAACCACCTGAGCTCGGTCTCCGAGCTCTTGCTGGGCGGTGCAACCGCCCTAGTCAAGCGGTGGCACCGCCTTAGTTCGGTCTCCGAGCTCTCGCAGGAGGTGGCACCGCTTGGGTCGGCGGTGGCACCGCCCAGGGCTCAGTTTCCGAGCTCTGGCTGGGCAGTGCAACCACCTCTAACAGAGGTGCAACCACCTGAGCTCGGTCTCCGAGCTCTTGCTGGGCGGTGCAACCGCCCTAGTCAAGCGGTGGCACCGCCTTAGTTTGGTCTCCGAGCTCTCGCAGGAGGTGCAACCGCCCAAGCCAGGCGGTGCAATCGCCAAACCCCGGAATTCCGGGAATTAATAGTTTTGAGCTCGGAATTCAAACTAGGTTGGGGGCTATAAATACCCCACCCTTTCAGCAATGACAGAGTAACCAAAAACCACCGAAATCCTGATCTTACTCTGTGATTTTTAGAGCTCAAAAGTGTTGTATGAGTTAAAAGTTCTTCTCCCTCTTTTCTTCCAAGTTCTGATTTTTCAAGAGTGGATAGAAATTTCTGTAAAGGTTGTCGCCTAAGCCGGTCAAAAGGAGTGAAACTGTAAAAGGGTGGTTGGCCTTCGCTTATTGAAGGAAGGCCTCTAGTGGACGTTGGTGACCTCGTCGATGGAGGAAGCCAAAAGTGGATGTAGGTCAAGATTGACCGAACCACTCTAAAATTGCGGTGCTCTCTGGTTTGCATTTACTTTGAGCATATTATCTTTACTGCAAACCTCTTCAATAGCTTACTGCCTTCTCCGAATTTACGATCGTGTTTCAAAGTTCAGTATTTTTCGAATCGGTGTTTAGACGTAAATCAGTTTTATCATACGAACATCATATTTTAGTTTGCGCTTACATTCTTATTTGCATCATAACTGCAAACTGCCCTTATAGATTCACTATAACTGCTTCTTGCTTGATCACAAGTTAAAGTGATTTACGAATCGGCTTTTCTACTGAAATCGCTCTTATCGTACGAACGTAGTTTTAATCGTCGAAAGTTTTTCGCTGTACAAATTCACCCCCCCCCCCCCTTAGTACTCTTGATCCTAACAATTGGTATCAGAGCCCAGTTTTTCTCATTTCGGATTTACACTCGAGATAAATGGCTCTTCATGGCTTTAAAGAGGGTTTTTCGGTTGTTCGTCCACCGTTGTTTAACGGATTGGACTACACTTACTGGAAAACTCGAATGAGAGTTTTCTTGATTTCCATGAATTTGGATCTCTAGAATATTGTTGAAAACGGTTTTCAACTTCCCTTTAAACCGACGAACGAATGGTCGGATTTGGAGAAGAAGTATTTTTCTTTAAACGCAAAGGCTATGAATGCCTTATTTTGCGCTTTGGACAAAAATGAGTTCAATCGGATTTCTATGTGCGAAACGGCTTTTGATATTTGGCGAACACTTAAAATCACGCACGAGGGAACTAGTAGAGTCAAAGACTCAAAAGTTAACATTTTATTGCATGATTTTGAGCTTTTTCGAATGCAACCAAGCGAGACTATTGGCGACATGTACACCAGTTTAACGGATGTCGTCAATAATCTAAAAGTTCTGGTAAATCTTTTTCGAATTTTGATCTCGTAAACAAGATCTTAAGATCCCTTTCAAAAAGGTGGGATCCTAAAATAACGACAATATAAGAAACAAAAGATTTAAATATTTTTCCACTTGAAGAACTTATCGGTTCATTGATGACATATGAAATGATGCACAATGCACATAATGAATATGATGAACAAAACAACCTTCTAAAGAACAGGAAGGATTTTAGACATAAAACATTTGAAGACCACTAGAGCATAAACTCAAGTGACGGTGAACTTAAACTACAAATGAAACAAAAATTAAAAAGCAAAAAGAACGGAATTACTTGCTTTGAATGCAAGAAGAAGAACACAATGTGGGATGAATCGAGCTCATCCGAAGACGAGGAGAAAATCAAGAAAGGCGAGGTGGTAAACTACGCCTTAACGACATTCAACGATGAGGTAATCGAAAACCCCTTAATTTATTTTAAAATTACTTGATGTTTTTCATGATGCATTTTTTTTTGAATAATTATTTTTCTTGAAAATTGCATATTAGAAAAAATATATTTGAAAATGCAAGAATATGATCATACTCGTAATTTGAAAATAATAATGAAAATTACATGTTTCATGTTAATGAAATAAAATGTTAGATTTAAATCTAATGATTATATGTATGTTTTTCTTAAGAAGAAAAAATGTGTATTTTGATTATTTCTTATTTTGATTAAAACAATGCTTAATGTCTTTATGAAAATATTAAGAAGTTTAATATCATGCTATATGTGGATAAGAAGTAATAATGTGTATCATGTTGATTTCCATTGTTATTTCTCGATTTTGATTAAATAAAATCATGCTTGAAGAAATGCATAATGATGCAATATTAAATATTCTGATACTATGATTGATAATTTTATGCATGAAATTTTAAGTTATACATGATGATAAGCATGTGTTATTTTCATGAGTGTATTTGAAAAACATATGGCAAAAATGTGTCCGAATGCATGAACTTATTAAAATCATTTTTTGGACGTCCTTAATTCACTCACTAAATTACTATAATGAGAATTTATACTATTACATGCCTTAATAATATGTTAGAAATTATGTGTTTTGGATACAAAAATTTCCATGATTATGAAAATGTTTTATCTTCATGATTGTGTTAGAAAATCTATAGCAAAACCATGTCCGAATGCATGAAAGTGTTAAATTTCATTTCTGGATTTTCTTGATCCTAACAATTGATATTTTTGGATTTTCTCGATATATTATTCTCTTTTGAACTTAATAAACATATGTCATATCGAGTTTGATTCATATCATTGATTTTTGACATATGGAATCAACTAGCAAATGCAACTCTCATAGACTTATCTTGTGAAAAATATCTTTCGAGAAATGGATTTGATGATTCCTTCTTATATCTTTACGTGCAAGGATTTGATTCACACACATATCTTGATCCTTGTAAAAATGAAGTGTGCTTTAATATCCTATCAATTTTAACTTCATTCAAGTAAGCTCACTAGTGACATTCCGCCTTCACTCAAAACAGATAATAACAAATAAAGAGGAAGAAGTAATGAAAGCTATCTTCATGTCATGTTTTCCTTAAGGTGTTTGTATAATTGATATCCTATCACTCAATGTTGAAAAATGACATAAACCTAGTTATGGCATGAATTATTACCGCACTTACGTTTAAAAATTGCTTATATCATTCTCCTTTTTGTTGATGACAAAGGGGGAGAAAAATATGAATTGATACTATGAGTGCTATATTTGAATAGAAATAGATGAAATGCTATGATTACTAAATTCTTGAAATGTTTGAATCATGTTAAGATATCAATAACTTGCATCGTAATTTTTCTTGCTGATATCTTGCCATGTGATGAAATGCTATGATTTGTTGCTAAAATGATGCATGCAATACTTATGCTTTTTATTATGATGTATGTGACGTATTGCATATGATGTAAATGATGATTAAAATTGCATTAATTTGAATTCAAGGTTTATCTCTATTATGAAATTTTGAAATAAGAATGATTACTCACCTTTGTCATGATTTAGAAATTGACATAAAGGGTCTTCCCTTCTTTTTGACAATGACAAAGGGGGAGATAGCTAGCTTGCATAATTCAAGAAGAAAGCAAAAATTGCACTTCTCAAAAGAGAAGAAATTGCTATCTTGAACATCACCGAGAATTGCTAACTTGAAATCTTAAGAAAATGCAAAAATGTGCAAGATAAACATGCTAAGTTGCACTTTGCAACGGAAGCAAAATTGCTAGCTCAAACTTTGCAAAGGAAGCAAGAAATTGCTCATCTCAAAAGAGAAGCAAAGATTGCTAACTTGTATATTTCTAGAAGCAAATGTGCTATCGTGCCTATCTCAAGAAAAATAAATATGCCAACTTGCATATCTTTGAATTTGCTAGCTTGTAAATCTTGCATATTTCAAGAAGCAAAGTTGCTTTCTTGAACATCTTTAAATTGCTAGCTTGCAAGTTCTAAAATATTGTAAAATTGCTAGATTGCATGATGATAAAATTTTAATATTATGTTTTTCATGCAATGAGTTGAACTTATATTACAAACACAAGAATAGTTGTACTTCTCCTTTTTGTTGATGACAAAGGGGGAGAAGTATGTTGATGACATGACATGTTAATGCATAAGTCTATGCATAAATTCATGATGACGTGTTGCAAGTATTCATGATGAATATTGCAATGACTTGAATTCAGTTTGAATTCAAGGTTCTATCAATATGGCATATTGATAGGGGGGTTTTTTAAACTCCGGGAGTTAAGGTTAACTCCGTCATCAAGTGGTTGTCATCATAAAAAAGGGGGAGATTGTTGAATATCATATTTTGATGATGAAACCAAATGATATGTGTTTATGTTTTAATATGTGTTGTGAGTGACGCAAGATGCTTCAATTAGGATGAGACAATTAAAGTAGGAAAAATCATGTTGTGCCGGAGGAACATGTCAGAAGATTTGATGTCGAGCCGGTGGATCGGTCGACGTATCGACAGAAGGCTTCGGGTCGTGGACTCAAGCATCGGGCCAAGAAGAGCAGGTATTGCGCCAAGGATATTAGAGTTGCGGAGTCAACTAGCCGATTGGGCAATAGGCCGCAAGAGAGGATGATACACCAAAGAATCGGACGAAGCATCGAGGGACCAATGACATGCTGGACATCTTGGTTAATTGCTTAGGAATAATTGTCTCGATCGAAGTTTGGTTTTAAGTGTGCAGGATTAACTACGATGAAAGTAAGACATGCAGCAATAGTTGAGCCAAAGTCAAAGACTATGATCACGTTGGGAGTTTGAGAGCTCGATGGAAGTCCGAACGGTCGTCGGAGGTTCTACGGGAACAAATCCAAGAAGTCCAGGAACTTTCCAAAAGAAGCTTGTCGAAACTCGCAAAGTGGATCGTCGCAAGTCCAGAAGTTTACTGTTGAATCTCGTATTTTGATGATGAAACTACTTGATATATGTTTATGATTTAATCTGCGTTTTGAGTGACGCAGGATGCTTCGATCAGGATGAGACAATTAAAGCAGGATAATCATGTTGTGCCGAAGGAACATGTCAGAAGATTGGACGTCGGGCCGGTGGATCGGTCGACGTATCGACAGAAGGCTTCGGGCCGTGAACTCGGGCATTCGGCCAAGAAGAGCGGGTATTGTGCCAAGGATATCGGAGTTGCGGAGTCAACTGGCCGATTGGGCAATAGGCTGCAGAAGAGGACGATGCGCCGAAGAATCGGACGAAGCGTCGAGGGACCAATGACATGTCGGACAACTTGGTTAATTGCTTAGGATTAATTGTCTCGATCGAAGTTTTGTTTTGTTGTGCAGGATTAACTACGATGAGAGTAAGACAAGCAGCAGGTGTTGCGCCGGAGTCAAGATCATGATCACGTTGGGAGTTCGAGAGTTCGACGGAAGTTCGGACGGTCGTCGGAGGTTCAGCGAGAACAGATCCGAGAAGTCCAGAAGCTTGCCAAGCGAAGCTCGTCGGAACTCGCCAAGTGGATCGTCGCAAAGTCCAGGAGTATGCCGGATGTCCGCAGAAGGATCACCGAGGGTTTATCGGATGATCGACGGAAGTTCGCCGGAAACTCGCCGGAAGAAGCGATTGACGCATCGGAGCAAAGCTGCAGAAGTTGTCTTAGAGTTAATCGTAGTTAGCATGATGATTAAGCATGAAAATGGGAGGTGATCCCATTAGCTTAATCTTGGGGCAATTGGGCCCCTGAAAAGATTCAAATTGGGCCGAATGGAGTGAACCATTCGGACCCTGATTGCACCAGGAGGTGCAACCGCCCCAGCCAGGAGGTGCAACCGCCTGGGCTGTGAGGTTGGGAGGTGCAACCGCCCCAGCCAGGAGGTGCAACCGCCAGGGCTGCGAGGCTGGGAGGTGCAACCGCCCCAGCCAAGAGGTGCAACCGCCCAGAGCTCAGTCTTCGAGCTCAGGCAGAGAGGTGCATCAGCCTGAGCTCAGTCTCGAGCTCTGCCAGGTGATGCAATCACCGAGCTCAGTCTTCGAGCTCTGGCAGAGAGGTGCATCAGCCTGAGCTCAGTTTCGAGCTCTGGCAGGTGATGCAACCACCGAGCTCAGATTTCGAGCTCTGCCAGGTGATGCAACCACCGAGCTCAGTCTTCGAGCTCTGCCAGGTGATGCAACCATCGAGCTCAGTCTTCGAGCTCAGGCAGAGAGGAGCAATCGCCTGAGCTCAGTCTTCGAGCTCTGCCAGGCGGTGCCACCTCTCCAGTCAAGAGGTGCAACCGCCTGATCCCAGAATTCTGGGATTTGATCGATTTGATCGTTTTGAGCTCGAATTTTGAATTGGGTTGGGGCCTATAAATACCCCACCCATTCAGCACTGAAAAGATACAGACCTACACCGAAATCTTGATCTTTTCTGTGATTCTAAGAGCTCAAAAGTGTTGTAAAGCCTTTAAGTTTCCTCCTTCTGTTCTTCAAGTTTTCAGTTGTAAAGTGAGGAGAGAAAGGTCTGTAAAGGTTGTCTCCTGAGCCTGTCAAAAGGAGAGAAACTGTAAAAGGGCAGTTAGCCTTCGCCCATTGAAGGAAGGCACCTAGTTGACGTCGGCAACCTCGTCGGTGGAGGAAGCCAAAAGTGGAGTAGGTCAAGGCTGACCGAACCACTCTAAATCTCTGGTTTGCGTTTATTTTCGAGCACTTTATCATTACTGCAAACCTCCTTCATTACTACTGCTCTCTGCGCTTTCACGAACAAGTTCTAAGTGCTGTTCTTCCGAATCTGCATTCAGACGTAAATTCGTATTTTCATACATTACAGTTTACGTTTACGTTTGATTCTGCAGAACTGTCTTCCGTGCTTTTACGAACGAGCTTCTTTGCAGTTTACACTTACATTTTGATCCTATTGATAACTGCAAACTGTCCTCTACAATTTTACGAACGAGTTTCAACATTTAGACGTAAAACTGCATTCAGACGTAAATCGGCTTTCGTCGCTCAATCATCATATCTCAGTTCACGTTTACGTCTTGATTTCAACTGCATACTGCCTTCTGCGAGTATACAAACAAGTTTCAAAGTTTAGACGTAAATCTGCGTCTAGACGTAAAACTGCGTTTAGACGTAAATCTGCGTTTAGACGTAAATCTGAGTTTAAGACGTAAATCTGAGTTTAGACGTAAATCTGCGTTTAGACGTAAAACTGCGTTTAGACATAAATCTGCGTTTAGACGTAAATCTGCGTTTAGACGTAAATCTGCGTTTAGACGTAAAACTGCGTTTAGACGTAAATCTGAGTTTAGACGTAAACTGCGCTTAGACGCAAAACTGCGCTTAGACGCAATCTGCGCTTAGACGCAAACTGCACTTAGATACAAACTGAGAATTTGCTTTTGCATCATAATAGTTTTTGAACGAACGCAGCTTTTGGTTTTTAATCGCTGTAAGATTTCCGCTGCACTAATTCACCCCCCCCCCTCTTAGTGCTCTCGATCCTAACAATTGGTATCAGAGCGGGGTATTTCTCATTTCGGATTTACACCCGAGAGAAATGACTTTTCAAGAGGGCTGTTCGGTCTTTCGTCCACCGTTCTTTAACGGATTGGACTACACTTATTGGAAAACTCGAATGAGAGTTTTCTTAATTTCTCTAAATCTGGATTTATGGAATATCATTGAAAACGGTTTTCAACTTCCCTCCAAACCGATGAACGAATGGTCGGTTTTGGAGAAGAAGAATTTTTCTTTAAACGCAAAAGCTATGAATGCCTTATTTTGCGCATTGGACAAAAATGAGTTCAATCGGATTTCTACGTGTGAAACGACTTTCGATATTTGGCGCACTCTTGAAATCACGCACGAGGGAACTAGTAGAGTCAAAGACTCGAAAGTTAATATTTTACTGCTTGATTTCGAGCTTTTTCATATGAAACCAAGCGAAACCGTTGTTGACATGTACACCCGTTTTACGGATGTCGTCAATGGTTTAAAATCACTTGGTAAAAGCTTTTCGGATTTTGAACTCGTCAACAAAGTTTTGCGCTCACTTTCTAAAACTTGGGATTCAAAAGTAACTGCTATTCAAGAATCGAAAAACTTGAACCATTTTCCACTTGAAGAACTAATTGGTTCATTGATCACATATGAAATGACGTGCAATGCACGTGAAGAACTTGAGAACCACATTCCAAAGAACAGGAAGGATTTGGGACATAGAACATTTGAAGACCACTCGAGCATAAGCTCAAGTGATGGTGAACTTAAACTACAAATGAAACAAAAATTAAAAAGCAAAAAGAATGGAACTACTTGCTTTAAACGCAAGAAGAAGAACAAAAATTGGGATGAATCGAGCTCATCTGAAGACGAGAAAGTCAACAAAAGCGAGGCGGCAAACTACGCCTTACTAGCTTACGACATTGAGGTAATTAAAATGCCTTTGGTTTATTTTGAAATTACTTGATGCTTTCATGATATATTTTCTTTTTTAGTTTAGAACTAATTTTCTTGAAAATTACATGTTTAAAAATAAAAATACAAAAATTATGATCATGCTGATAATTTCGAAAATAATATTGCATATTTTATGATAAACAAACAAAATGATTTTGATCATGGTTAAGAAGTAATAATGTGTATCATGTTTGATTAACATTGTTGAATGAAATCACGTTTGATTTAAAGTAATGCATAAAGATGTAATATGAAATGGTTATTAACAATTTTATGCATGTGATTTTAAGTTATCCATGATCATGAGCTTGTTTGATCTTCTTGACTTAATTTCAAGATCTATAGCAAAAATCATGTTTGAATATATGAAAGTGTTAATTTCATTTTCGGATTCAGTTAACAATTGGTATCCTAACAATCGGATTTTCTCATACACTTATGAAAAATATTTTTCTAAAATGGATTTGATGAAATGATTCATGCTTATAAACTCCATCTTGAAATATGAATGATAGTGTTTTTGCTTGCAAAGATTTGTTTCACATTCATATCTCCTATGATTCGTGTGCAGAAAAAGAATTTATAAATCATAACACAATGTGATTTCTTATGCAAAAATAAAAGTGCTTTTATGATTCTTTGCTAAAGAGAATAATTATTAAAATCATGATCTTGATAACATGAAGCTCTTTATGAATCAAGATCGTTCATTATGCTCCCTACATTTATCAAAAAGGAGTTCTTCAAATGAAATGCAATTCAATGAAGTGTCATATTGATATCTTGAAACTTGGAATATTTTAAAATGTGATCTTGATAAGAATGTTTCAAGTTGCTCTTTGTACTATATCTTTTCGAATGAATCATGAGCCTTGATATCATATATTTCATAATACAAGATTTCTTTGCCTTATGTCTTGAACTTTAATGCTTATCTTAATTTGGCATATAAAGACTAAGGCATGCTTAGGTGAAAAAGAATCTCTTAAAAAATGCTTTTCCCATCTGATCGAGATTAATGATTTCATGATATTTTGTGAATCTCGAAATTAATTTTAATGACTAGATTATGAATTTCAAATTAATAATTTGATTTGAATAAGTTTTATCTAAATCATAATCTTGATCTTGCAAAATTGAAGTCACAAATAATATCTTGTGGTATTCATGAATTGATACTCACAATATGAAAGCATTGATATTCATGACTTGAATTGGATTGAAACATTGTATGCTTAATTTAATCATTCTCCTATGTTTCAAAAAATTCCTTAAATGCCTTATGTGATGATTGAAAACTAATCTGCTTTATGATGAATTACGAATCATGACTTGATCTATGATATAAATGCCTTGAAATGATTGAAATATTTAACACTTTTATGCTCTACCCCCTACTTTCTTCTTGTTTTCAATGATAAAATGGGGAGAAGTTTTGATCATGCATGGTAGGATATAATTTGACAAAATTGATACCATCATGATATGAAACATTTATGATGTACAATTATGCATGCAATACTTGTGCTTTCTAATTATGATGTGATGTATTGCATATGATGTAAATCATGATTTAAAATGCTATGAGTGCCAAGTTACACATTTTGAGAAGAAATTGTTATATTGAAATATTAATGTAATTATGAATGGTGATATGATATCATGCATGTAATACTTCAAGTTATGATAATGATGCATGCAATGATAAAATATTCATGATGAAAAATTGTCTTGACATTCATAACTTGATTATCCATCATTTGTCATGATTTTGAAATCGTTCTAAAAGGAAAAGAGAACTACAAAACTGTATTCTCTCTTTCATTTTTACAATGACAAAGGGGGAGATAGCTAGCTTGTACAAGTCAAGAAGATGCAAAAACTTGATTGCTAGCTTACCTATTTTAAGAAGCAAAGATTGCTAACTTGCTTATTTCAAGAAGAAAAATTGTCTTCTTGAACATCACTATCTTGAATATCTCAAGAAGCAAAACTTGCAATTTGCACATTGCAATAGGAAGCAAGAATCATGAGCTTACACAAGAAATTTATCTTACATTTGCTTTCGAAATCTTTGCTAGCTTATATATTGTGAAACTTGTATATCATAAAAATTGCTAGCTTGTTGGTCTAAAGAGAAGCAAAAAGTTGCTATCTCAAAAGAAACAAATGTGCTATCTTGCCTATCTCAAGAGGCAAAAATGCTAACTTGCGCATCTAGCAAAGTGAGCAAAATTTTCAAGAAGCAAGAGTTGCCTTCTTGAACATCTCTAATTTGCTAGCTTGCATGATATAGAACTTGCTATCTTGAACATTACCAAAAGTGCTATCTTATATGTTATAAAACTTGAATATCTAAAACTTGATAGCATGAATGTTCTAAGCATGATGTAACACTTGCTAAAATCTTCTAGCTCCAAGATTGCATGATGATGAAACTTGATATTATGATTTTCATGCAAAGAGTTGAACCAACATCACACACAAACACTTGATTGTGATACTTCTCCTTTTTGTTGATGACAAAGGGGGAGAAGTATGTTGATGAAAGTATGTTGATGACATGACATGTGATGCATAAGTTTATGCATATGTTCAGGTTGACGTATTGCAAGTATTCATGATGAATATTGCAATGACTTGAATTCAGTTTGAATTCAAGGTTCTATCAATATGGCATATTGATAGGGGGAGTTTGTTTAAACTCCGGGAGTTAAGTTTAACTCCGTCATCAAGTGGTTGTCATCATCAAAAAGGGGGAGATTGTTGAATCTCGTATTTTGATGATGAAACTACTTGATATATGTTTATGATTTAATCTGCGTTTTGAGTGACGCAGGATGCTTCGATCAGGATGAGACAATTAAAGCAGGATAATCATGTTGTGCCGAAGGAACATGTCAGAAGATTGGACGTCGGGCCGGTGGATCGGTCGACGTATCGACAGAAGGCTTCGGGCCGTGAACTCGGGCATTCGGCCAAGAAGAGCGGGTATTGTGCCAAGGATATCGGAGTTGCGGAGTCAACTGGCCGATTGGGCAATAGGCTGCAGAAGAGGACGATGCGCCGAAGAATCGGACGAAGCGTCGAGGGACCAATGACATGTCGGACAACTTGGTTAATTGCTTAGGATTAATTGTCTCGATCGAAGTTTTGTTTTGTTGTGCAGGATTAACTACGATGAGAGTAAGACAAGCAGCAGGTGTTGCGCCGGAGTCAAGATCATGATCACGTTGGGAGTTCGAGAGTTCGACGGAAGTTCGGACGGTCGTCGGAGGTTCAGCGAGAACAGATCCGAGAAGTCCAGAAGCTTTCCAAGCGAAGCTCGTCGGAACTCGCCAAGTGGATCGTCGCAAAGTCCAGGAGTATGCCGGATGTCCGCAGAAGGATCACCGAGGGTTTATCGGATGATCGACGGAAGTTCGCCGGAAACTCGCCGGAAGAAGCGATTGACGCATCGGAGCAAAGCTGCAGAAGTTGTCTTAGAGTTAATCGTAGTTAGCATGATGATTAAGCATGAAAATGGGAGGTGATCCCATTAGCTTAATCTTGGGGCAATTGGGCCCCTGAAAAGATTCAAATTGGGCCGAATGGAGTGAACCATTCGGACCCTGATTGCACCAGGAGGTGCAACCACCCCAGCCAGGAGGTGCAACCGCCTGGGCTGTGAGGTTGGGAGGTGCAACCGCCCCAGCCAGGAGGTGCAACCGCCAGGGCTGCGAGGCTGGGAGGTGCAACCGCCCCAGCCAAGAGGTGCAACCGCCCAGAGCTCAGTCTTCGAGCTCAGGCAGAGAGGTGCATCAGCCTGAGCTCAGTCTCGAGCTCTGCCAGGTGATGCAATCACCGAGCTCAGTCTTCGAGCTCTGGCAGAGAGGTGCATCAGCCTGAGCTCAGTTTCGAGCTCTGGCAGGTGATGCAACCACCGAGCTCAGATTTCGAGCTCTGCCAGGTGATGCAACCACCGAGCTCAGTCTTCGAGCTCTGCCAGGTGATGCAACCATCGAGCTCAGTCTTCGAGCTCAGGCAGAGAGGAGCAATCGCCTGAGCTCAGTCTTCGAGCTCTGCCAGGCGGTGCCACCTCTCCAGTCAAGAGGTGCAACCGCCTGATCCCAGAATTCTGGGATTTGATCGATTTGATCGTTTTGAGCTCGAATTTTGAATTGGGTTGGGGCCTATAAATACCCCACCTATTCAGCACTGAAAAGATACAGACCTACACCGAAATCTTGATCTTTTCTGTGATTCTAAGAGCTCAAAAGTGTTGTAAAGCCTTTAAGTCTCCTCCTTCTGTTCTTCAAGTTTTCAGTTGTAAAGTGAGGAGAGAAAGGTCTGTAAAGGTTGTCTCCTGAGCCTATCAAAAGGAGAGAAACTGTAAAAGGGCAGTTAGCCTTCGCCCATTGAAGGAAGGCACCTAGTTGACGTCGGCAACCTCGTCGGTGGAGGAAGCCAAAAGTGGAGTAGGTCAAGGCTGACCGAACCACTCTAAATCTCTGGTTTGCGTTTATTTTCGAGCACTTTATCATTACTGCAAACCTCCTTCATTACTACTGCTCTCTGCGCTTTCACGAACAAGTTCTAAGTGCTGTTCTTCCGAATCTGCATTCAGACGTAAATTCGTATTTTCATACATTACAGTTTACGTTTACGTTTGATTCTGCAGAACTGTCTTCCGTGCTTTTACGAATGAGCTTCTTTGCAGTTTACACTTACATTTTGATCCTATTGATAACTGCAAACTGTCCTCTACAATTTTACGAACGAGTTTCAACATTTAGACGTAAAACTGCATTCAGACGTAAATCGGCTTTCGTCGCTCAATCATCAGATCTCAGTTCACGTTTACGTCTTGATTTCAACTGCATACTGCCTTTTGCGAGTATACAAACAAGTTTCAAAGTTTAGACGTAAATCTGCGTCTAGACGTAAAACTGCGTTTAGACGTAAATCTGCGTTTAGACGTAAATCTGAGTTTAAGACGTAAATCTGAGTTTAGACGTAAATCTGTGTTTAGACGTAAAACTGCGTTTAGACATAAATCTGCGTTTAGACGTAAATCTGCGTTTAGACGTAAATCTGCGTTTAGACGTAAAACTGCGTTTAGACGTAAATCTGAGTTTAGACGTAAACTGCGCTTAGACGCAAAACTGCGCTTAGACGCAATCTGCGCTTAGACGCAAACTGCACTTAGATACAAACTGAGAATTTGCTTTTGCATCATAATAGTTTTTGAACGAACGCAGCTTTTGGTTTTTAATCGCTGTAAGATTTCCGCTGCACTAATTCACCCCCCCCCCCTCTTAGTGCTCTCGATCCTAACATTTACCGGATGTCCGCAGGAGCATCACCGAGGGTTCATCGGATGATCGCCGGAAGCTCGCCGGAAGAAGCGATTGACGCACCGGAGTAAGTTACAGTAAATGTCTTAAGAAATTCATAGTTAGCACGATGATTAAGTTAGAAATGGGAGGTGATCCCATTAACTTAATCTTGGGGCAATTGGGCCCTTAACAGACCCAAATTGGGACGAATGGATCAGCCCATCCGGACCCAGATTACTTGGACAGAGAAGGCACCGCCTGGGTCGGCGGTGGCAACGCCTAGGGCTTAGTTTCCAAGCTCTGGCTGGGTGGTGCAACCACCTCCGACAGAGGTGCAACCGCCTGAGCTCGGACTCCAAGCTCTGGTTGGGCCGTGCAACCGCCCTAGTCAGGCGGTGGCACTGCCTGAGATCGGTCTCCGAGCTCTGGCAAGAGGTGCGATCGCCCCTGACAAGAGGTGGCACCGCCTAGAGGCTCAGTCTTCGAGCTCTACCAGGCGGTGCAACCGCTAGACCCCAGAATTTCGGGAATTAACAGTTTTGAGCTCGGAATTCAAATTGGGTTGGGGCCTATAAATACCCCACCCTTTCATCAATGACAGAGTAACCAAAACTACCGAAATCCTTATCTTACTTTGTGATTTTTAGAGCTCAAAAGTGTTGTATGAGTTAAAAGTTCTTCTCCCTCTTTTCTTCCAAGTTCTGAGCTTTCAAGAGAGAATAGAAAATTCTGTAAGGGTTGTCTCCTAAGCCCGTCAAAATGAGTGAAACTGTAAAAGGGTGATTGGCCTTCGCCTATTGAAGGAAGGCCTCTAGTGGACGTCGGTGACCTCGTCGGTAGAGGAAGCCAGAAGTGGATGCCGGTCAAGATTGACCGAACCACTCTAAAATTGCGGTGCTCTCTGGTTTGCATTTACTTTGAGCATATTATCTTTACTGCAAACCTCTTCAATAGCTTACTGCCTTCTCCGAATTTACGATCGTGTTTCAAAGTTTAGTATTTTTCGAATCGGTGTTTAGACGTAAATCAGTTTTATCATACGAACATCATATTTTAGTTTGCGCTTACATTCTTATTTCCATCATAACTGCAAACTGCCCTTATAGATTCGCTATAACTGCTTCTTGCTTGATCACAAGTTAAAGTGATTTACGAATCGACTTTTCTACCAAAATCGCTTTTATCGTACGAACGCAGTTTTAATTGTCGAAAGTTTTCCGCTGCACAAATTCACCCCCCCCCCCCCCCCCCTCGTACTCTTGATCCTGACAATTGGTATCAGAGCCCAGTTTTTCTCATTTTGGATTTACACCCGAGAGAAATGGCTCTTCATGGCTTTAAAGAGGGTTTTTCGGTTGTTCGTCCACCGTTGTTTAACAGATTTGACTACACTTACTGGAAAACTCGAATGAGAGATTTCTTGATTTCTATGAATTTGGATTTATGGAATATTGTTGAAAACGGTTTTCAACTTCCCTTTAAACCGACGAACGAATGGTCGGATTTGGAGAAGAAGTATTTTTCTTTAAACGCAATGGCTATGAATGCCTTATTTTCGGCTTTGGACAAAAATGAGTTCAATCGGATTTCTATGTGCGAAACGGCTTTTGATATTTGGCGAACACTTGAAATCACGCACGAGGGAACTAGTAGAGTCAAAGACTCGAAAGTTAACATTTTATTACATGATTTTTAGCTTTTTCGAATGTAACCAAGAGAGACTATAGGCGACATGTACACCCGTTTCACGGATATCGTCAATAATCTAAGAGTTCTTGGTAAATCTTTTTCGAATTTTGATCTCGTAAGCAAGATCTTAAGATCCCTTTCGAAAAGGTGGGATCCTAAAATAACGGCAATACAAGAAACAAAAGATTTAAATATTTTTCTACTTGAAGAACTTATCGGTTCATTAATGACATATAAAATGGTGCACAAAGCACATGATGAACATGATGAACAAAATAACCTTCCAAAGAACAGGAATGATTTTAGACATAGAACATTTGAAGACCACTAGAGCATAAACTCAAGTGATGGTGAACTTAAACTACAAATGAAATAAAAATTAAAAAGCAAAAAGAACGTAACTACTTGTTTTGAACGCAAGAAGAAGAACACAAAGTGGGATGAATCGAGCTCCTCCGAAGACGAGGAGAAAATCAAGAAAGGCGAGGTGGCAAACTATGAGGTTATCGAAAACGGTTAATTTATTTTAAAATTACTTGATGTTTTTCATGATGCATTTTCTTTTTTTTTGAATAATTATTTTTCTTGAAAATTGCATATTAAAAAATAATTAAAAATGCAAGAATATGATCATGCTCGTAATTTGAAAATAATAATGAAAATTACATGTTTCATGTTAATGAAATAAAATGTTAGATTTAAATCTAATGATTATATGTATGTTTTACTTAAGAAGAAAAAATGCGTGTTTTGATTATTTCTGATTTTGATTAAAACCATGCTTAATGTCTTAATGAAAATATTAAGAAGTTTAATATCATGCTATATGTAGTTAAGAAGTAATAATGTGTATCATGTTGATTCCCTTTGTTATTTCTCGATTTTGATTAAATAAAATCATGCTTGAAGAAATGCATAATGATGCAATATTAAATATTTTGATACTATGATTGATAATCTTATGCAAGAAATTTTATGTTATACATGATGATAAGCATGTGTTATTTTCATGAGTGTATTTAAAAAACATATGGCAAAAATGTGTCCGAATGCATGAACTTATTAAAATCATTTTTTGGACGTCCTTAATTCACTCACTAAATTGCTATAATGAGAACTTTACACTATTATATGCCTTAATAACATATTGGAAATTATGTGTTTTAGACACAAAAATTTTCATGATCATGAGCATGATTTATCTTCATGATTGTGTTTGAAAATCTATAGCAAAACCATGTCCGAATGCATGAAAGTGTTAAATTTTATTTTTGGATTTTCTTGATCCTAACAATTGATATTTTTGGATTTTCTTGATATATTATTCTCTTTCGGACTTAATAAACATATGTCATATTGAGTTAGATTCATACCATTGATTTTTGACATATAGAATCAACTAGCAAATGCATCTCTCATAGACTTATCTTGTGAAAAATATCTTTCGAGAAATGGATTTGATGATTCCTTCTTATATCTTTAGAGAAATAGTTTTACGTGCAAGGATTTGATTCACACACATATCTTGATCCTTGTAAAAATGAAGTGTGCTTTAATATCCTATCAATTTTAACTTAATTCAAGTAAGCTCACTAGTGACTTTCCTCGTTCATGCAAAAAAGATAATAACAAATAAAGAGGAAGAAGTAATGAAAGCTATCTTCATGTCATGTTTTCCTTAAGGTGTTTGTATAATTGATATCCTATCACTCATTGTTGAAAAATGACATTAACCTAGTTATGGCATGAATCATTACCGCACTTACGTTTAAAACTTGCTTATATCGTTCTCCTTTTTGTTGATGACAAAGGGGGAGAAAAATATAAATTGATACTATGAGTGCTATATTTGAATGAGAAATAGATGAAATGCTATGATTGCTAAATTCTTAAAATGTTTGAATCATGTTAAGATATCAATAACTTGCATTATAATTTTTCTTGCTGATATCTTGCCATGTGATGAAATGCTATGATTTGTTGCTAAAATGATGCATGCAATACTTATGCTTTTTATTATGATGTATGTGATGTATTGCATATGATGTAAATGATGATTAAAATTGCCTTAATTTGAATTCAAGGTTTATCTCTATTATGAAATTTTGAAATAAGAATGATTACTCACCTTTGTCATGATTTAGAAATTGACATAAAGGGTCTTCCCTTCTTTTTGATAATGACAAAGGGGGAGATAGCTAGCTTGCACAATTCAAGAAGAAAACAAAATTTTTTTTTTTTTTTTTGGTAAGTAAAAGTAAATTGATTGTGTAAAGTTTCTACAAATAGCTTTATCTATACAAGTCATAGACAAAGCCAAGTAAGTAACTCATAGTTATGACTACACATGCTGTAGACTATAACTCCTAATTACAATCATCAAAGAAAATGTTTATCCAGATATATCAAAACTACCTGTGGGTACATAATTTGGCATCATTCCCAAGATCTTTAGCTAATAGCAAAATTGAATTTGATAAAAATATCTTTTTCTCTTTGGGTAAAGTGCACCGTTTTGAGATCTTGCTCCATACAGGATCTTGAGTCTCTAATAATCTCTTTCAGTAGCTGAGCATTGTTTGTATGTTGGCATTCAAATATTCTGTTACATCTCTCCTTCCACATCCACCAAATAGCGCATCTGAAAGTAACCTTTGCCAGTTGTGTGAGAGGCCCCTTTCTTGAGAAACATTGCATGAGGTCGCATAGTTCTTGGTGCAAGTTTGGTTGCGGTAGTCTATTGAGTTCAAATCGCTGGAGAATCTCCTTCCATATCCATTTTGTATAATCACAAGCAAAATAGAGGTGGTCAACAGTTTCTTCTTATTGCATACAAAGGGAGCATCGGTTAACATGATAGATACCTCTTCTTTTCATATTGTCTATTGTAGGTAATTTATTGAGAAGGGCCTGCCATGTACATAAGGAATGTCTTTGTGATCCCGGTCGATCCCATGTCCAACTGCTTGGGACCCACTTGTTATTTCTTTGCCTAATTTGATTCCATGCGGATGTCACACTAAATTTGCCATTGTCATGAGGCCAAATAAGTATATCTGAAGAGTTGTTCCTGATTGGAATAGCTATAATAGTCGGTCAAAGTGATAACATTTCGGGAGAAATGGGATTAGGGAGACACCAGGTACCGTTAGCAATGAACTCAGAAACCTTCCAATCTTTGAGAGCCCCAAGATCTTTTCGTATTCTGTCACCATATAATTGAAATATACTCTTCCCATTCACCCAAGGATCGTACCACATATTAGTACTAGTTCCAGAAGAGATTGCATAGGAAATGTGTTTGATCAGCCAATTCCTTGCCTGTAAAATTCGTTTCCAAGCTGCAGAGTGGTATGTTCTTGTTGAAATTTCCCAGATTGATTCCTTTGAAAGATACCTAGCAGTAACCCAATGTGACCATAAGGAACATTTGTTTTGCAAAAGATCCCATAATTGCTGTACCAGACATGCTTGATTCCAATCTCTAGTATTTCTCAAGTTCAGCCCCCCTTCATCTTTCGGTTTGCAAATGCTATCCCAATTTACCATATGCATTGCCTTATCATTTGTGTCATTCCAGAAGAAGTTCATTAATAACCGTTCAATATCTTGGAGAAGTCCAGCAGGCAGAAAAAATGCATTACACCAATATATAGAGTAGGAGTGCAATACCGAACGGATGAGTTCGAGTCGTCCTGCTTTTGATAGAAACCTATTTTTCCAAGAAGAAATTCTATTCTTTATTTTTTGCAAGATAGGCTGACAGTGAGTTTTGTGAATGCCTGTGGTTATAAGCGGGAGACCCAAATAAGGAACTGGCAAGCTTCCCTCACTAACCCCCAAAGTTTGTGCAATAAAGACCTTATCCTCAACGTAAGGGCTCATATATACTTTACTTTTCGCATGATTTAACTGAAGTCCAGAAACCATACCAAAGTCATTCATAATAGTAGCCAGGTTCTTTACTGAAGTTGGTTCATTTTGGAGAAAGATAAGTAAGTCATCTGCAAATGTTATATGTGATATATGAACAGAGCCAGCAATGGGTACCTTAATGCTGTCATTTAAGACTGCGTCTTCCAACATACAGCTAAGTCCTTCCATCGCAATAGTAAAAAGATACGGAGAGAGTGGATCACCTTGTCGGATGCCATTCGTGCTCCCAAAAAAACCAATAGGTGAGCCATTAAAAAGTATCGAAAACTTTGGAGTTTCCAGGCAAGATTGAAGCCAATTAACCCATTGCTGTGGGAAGTTCATATCGAGAAGCATCTTATAGATAAACTTCCTATTAACTGAATCAAAGGCTTTCCATAAATCAGCTTTAAAACATATTTTTGTTCAAAGGCTTTCCTATTAACTTGCTTTTGAATGCAAATCTTTGACCAAGTCATTAGCAAGCAAAATGTTATGATGTATACTTCTCCCTTTGATGAAAGCAGCTTGATTTGGGCTAATGATCTTGTGTATTACCTTTTGCATTATATTTGCCAATACTTTGGAGATGATCTTGTAATTGAAGTTGCATAATGATAAGGGTCGATAGTTCTCTAGTGAATCTACCCCTGCATTCTTCGGAATTAAAGAAATAAATGTGCAATTCATCTCTCTAAGAATATGACCTGAAGAGAAAAAATGTTGGCAAGCCTTGATCACATCATTTCCAATAATAGACCAAGCAGTTTGGTAAAATTCAGCTGGAAATCCATCTGGACCTGGGCTTTTGTGCTTTGGTGACTTAAAGACAACACATACAATTTCGTCATCTGTAATTGGGGCATTGAGGATTGAAATAGCTTCCGAATCAAGTTTTCTAGTCGGCTCCACATGAATGTTATTAGGTTTCCCAGCTTGATTGAGTAAGGAATAAAAAAATTGCTCTGTGTGTGCTTTAACCTCATCTAAATTCTCAATAAGATTGTCATCTTTGTCTCTGCATTTGCTGATACGGTTAATCGCCCTTCGAGTAGCAATTGAAGCATAGAAAAAATTAGTATTGGAATCCCCTAGTGTAAGCCAATGCTATCGAGACGTCTGCTTTGCAAAACTTTCCTCCTGTTTTAAGGCTTGCTTGAAGTTATTTCTGGCTTCTGTCTCTTTGTAGATAATATTTTCATCATTTCGCTGAAGTTGCAGCTCATGTTGGAATGACATTAGTTCCTTTCTGCACAATTGAACTCTGGTGTTAATATTGCCAAAGGTATTTGTATTCCACTCCTTTAGTGTTGGTTTACAGGCTTTGAGCTTTTGACATAAGATGTAAGGGGGAGATCCATGCGCATTAAAATTCCAAGCAGATCTGATAACATCAAGAAATTGAGGATGAGTACTCCACATGTTAAAGAATCTAAACGGTTTCTTGCCTCTTGGTGTCATTTTTTCTGCATGTATATACATTAAAGAATGGTCAGAAAACAAAGGAGCACCATACTCAAGAAGTGAATCTGGGTAAACTGTTAACCATTCATGATTAATCAAACACCTATCAAGTCGAGCCATTATTTTTCTGTTAGCAGCACCTTGATTACTCCAGGAGAGCCAATTACCCACAGATTTCATATCAAACAATGCTGTAGTGTCAATGTAATCATTAAAACATTGAAGCTGGCTTTCTGAAAGTTGTCTACCCCCCTCTTTTTCATTTGTGTACCGAACAGTATTAAAGTCTCCAAGAACAATCCAAGGTACATTGAGACAGCCATTTACAATATTAGTCAGGTCAGACCAAAGAGTATTTCTTTCTTGCATACTGTTCAAAGCATATATGCCAGTGAAATTGAATTGACAGCCATTCTTTTTATCCTCTACCTTAAGATGAATGAATTGATCAGTAGCAGAAATAAAACAAGCATTAAAAGAGTTAGGATGCCATAATACCCATATTCGACCAAAAGTTTCATTTGAGTCATTGGTAAACAGTTCTGCGTCCGGCCATATTAAATTCTTTTGAGCTTGAACGCGCGATTGTTTAATTTTCGTTTCCACTAGAATAACAATATCACATGCGGCAGACTTTATTATTCTGTTGAGCTCCCGACATTTCTCCGGCTTATTAAGTCCGCGAACATTCCAGCATGTTATCTTCATTAGTAATAAACAAATGAAAAGGTAGTAAGGTATTCATCCTACGACTTTGGATGGATTGTACCATCCTTTTTCTTATCCTTCGGTTTTGCATTTTCCTCCCTCACAATATCCTTACCTTTTATGGCTTTATTCCTATATTTATCCACTTCATCTACAGCTTGCAGATTTTTAAACTTTAAAGTACCTTGAATCATGTGATCTTGATTGGCAGGGTTTGTTGAAGCTCGATAAGATTGTTGCAGCCCAATATCTTGAAGAGTACTTATTGGAGCAACCTGGCTAGAGAGGTTTGTTGGGGCATGAGTTTGTTGAGACAGAATATCCTTGTTGGCGATGTTTGTTGTGGCCTGAGTTTGTTGAGGAAGAATATCCTTGTTGGCGATATTTGCTTGGACCTGAGCTCGTTGAGCTATTGTGGATGGATCCGATGATATTGGAAGAGATGAAGTTCCTGACTTATGTTTCTCCTATCCACTAGTACCATGGGAAACCTCTGTTGTGGAAGGCTCTGACATTATAGGAAAAGATAATGTTTTGGAATTGTCCTTCTGTCCGCAATGCTTTCCTTGCGAGTCGGAATGCTCAATAGTTTTCGCCACCATCGGTGCTACTGCCATTAGAGAAGAATCACTTTGTTGCTGATGCACTTGACGTGGTTGATAGACCTTTGTGGTTGGTTTTGGGGTTTGCTGACAAGCTCCATTTGCATGACCAAAAGATAAGCAACGCTGACATCGTTGTGGCTTCCAGGAATATGAGACATGTACCTTCCGAGTGTTCCCGTCAAGATCACGATAGAAAACCTCATTAGGAAGATCTTCATCGGAAGAAACTAGCACACATGCTCGTGCAAATGCTAATCTCGTCTGAGCTGCTGTTGCTTTGTCGATGTAGAGTGGCTGTCCCAGAGTGTTGCATAACTTTGCAATAAAACGTCGACTCCAAAGATGTAGAGGCAGTCCTTGAAAGGATACCCATAATGGAATAGACTGTAGGCTATCTAACTCCAAACGGACATCAGGAGACCAACGTCGTAGAATCATTGGATGACCGCGGATAGTATAGAATCCTTCGAGGATTCGTTGCAAATCTTCTTCAGAGTATAGCTTGCAAACAAAGAATCCGTTCTCCAGCATATGTAGATCAAATGTCGATATTCCCCATCGAGTTTTGATAAATGAGGATAGTGGGAAATAAGATGTTTTGAGACCTACCACATAGCCAACAATCGCCATAGACCATGTCTCAATAAGCTCTGCTGAATCAGTAGTCTCGTATACAGCAATCTTCTTATCACCCTGAACTTCTGGAGTAAAGAATTCCAAGCTTAGATCTGGACTTCCAACCGGAGCCTTGAAGAGGCTAGTCCAAGGCCGAGGATCGTTGGAAATGAGAGCATGCTGCCGTGATCTAGAGCGCGACCTGCTTCGATGCTGCTTCGTCGAAGGAGTTTCTCTCTGGAAAGGTTGGGGGGTAGTGGTAGGGAGCCTTGCAACCCTCTCGCCACCATCGCCAGCCCTAGGGGTCGTCGCTGCCATGTTTGATCCCTCTTCTGGTCGCCGCTACAGAAACGCCGCCATTGGGAAAAGCCACCGCTGTAGTATATTAGATCGCCGCTACAGTACCGTCGCCCTAGGGAGATCTGGTTTACAGAATCGTTGCCCTTGGGGAGAAGCCGACGCTACAGAGATCTGGTCGCCGCTACAGTGTCGTCGCCCTAGATCTGGTCGCTGCTACTGTGTCGTCGCCGCCGCTACAGTACCGTCGTCCTTGGGAGATCTGATCGCCTCTACAATGTCATCGCCCTTCGCCCGTAGGAGAATGCCGACGCTGCAGGAGTTAGATCGCCTTAGGGAGATATGGTCGTCGCTACAGTACCGTCGCCCTAGATCTGGTCCGCCACCGCTATAGTACCGTCGCCCTTCGCCCGTGGGAGAAAGCCGATGCTGCAGGAGTCGGATCGTCCTAGGGAGATCTGGTCGCTGCTACAGTATCGCCGCCGCCGCTACAGTACCGTCGTCCAAGTTCTGGTCTGCTATTTTTTCACTTCCTTTTGAAAGCAAAAATTGCACTTCTCAAAAGAGAAGAAATTGCTATCTTGAACATCACCGAGAATTGCTAACTTGAAATCTCAAGAAAATGCAAAAATGTGCTATCTTGCCTATCTCAAGATGCAAAACATGCTAAGTTGCACTTTGCAACGGAAGCAAAATTGCTAGCTCAAACTTTGCAAAGGAAGCAAGAAATTGCTCATCTCAAAAGAGAAGCAAAAATTGCTAACTTGTATATTTCTAGAAGCAAATGTGTTATCGTGCCTATCTCAAGAAAAGTAAATATGTCAACTTGCATATCTTTGAATTTGCTAGCTTGTAAAACTTGCATATTTCAAGAAGCAAAGTTGCTTTCTTGAACATCTTTAAATTGCTAGCTTGTAAGTTCTAAAATATTGTAAAATTGCTAGATTGCATGATGATAAAAATTTAATATTATGTTTTTCATGCAATGAGTTGAACTTATATTATAAACACACGAATAGTTGTAATTCTCCTTTTTGTTGATGACAAAGGGGGAGAAGTATGTTGATGACATGACATGTTAATGCATAAGACTATGCATAAGTTCATGATGACGTGTTGCAAGTATTCATGATGAATATTGCAATGACTTGAATTCAGTTTGAATTCAAGGTTCTATCAATATGACATATTGATAGGGGGGGGGTTTTTAACTCTGAGAGTTCAGGTTAACTCCGTCATCAAGTGGTTGTCATCATCAAAAAGGGGGAGATTGTTGAATATCATATTTTGATGATGAAACCACTTGATATGTGTTTATGTTTTAATTTGTGTTTTGAGTGACGTAGGATGCTTCGATTAGGATGAGACAATTAATGCAGGAAAAATCATGTTGTGCCTGAGGAACATGTCAGAAGATTGGACGTCGGGCCGGTGGATCGATCGACGTATCGATAGAAGGCTTCGGGTCGTGGACTCGAGCATCGGGCCAAGAAGAGCGGGTATTGCGCCAAGGATATCGGAGTTGCGGAGTCAACTGGCCGATTGGGCAATAGGTCGCAAGAGAGGACGATGCGCCGAAGAATCGGACGAAGCATCGAGGGACCAATGACATGCCGGACAATTTGGTTAATTGCTTAGGAATAATTATCTCGATCAAAGTTTTGTTTTAAGTGTGCAGGATTAACTACGATGAAAGTAAGACATGTAGCAATAGTTGAGCCGGAGTCAAAGACTATGATCACGTTGGGAGTTCGAGAGCTCGACGGAAGTCCGGACGGTCGTCGGAGTTTCTGCGGGAACAAATCCGATAAGTCTAGGAGCTTGCCAATAGAAGCTTGTCGGAACTCGCCAAGTGGATCGTCGCGAGTCTAGGAGTTTGCTGGAAGTCCGCAAGAGCATCACCGTGTTAGGATCGGAGCGGCACTAAGAGGGGGGGGGGGGTGAATTAGTGCAGCGGATTAAAACGTCGGTTTTGACAAATCTTTCGTACGATAAAAATCGAACTAGGAAGTGCTTAACTTGAAAGCATATTCGTAAAGTTGTGCAGCAAAGGTAATGAGGAAATACAGCACGTAAGAAGGTTTGCAGTAATGTAAATAGCAATAATGAAATGGAAACCAGAGATCACGTCGATTTTAATGTGGTTCGGTCAAATGACATACATCCACTTGCGAGGCCCTCTTCGATGAGGCTCCCACCTTCCACTAGCAAATCTCTTGAAAGGGAAGGGCAAATACCCCTCTTACATCTTTTTACAAGTGGTTCACTCTCTTACAATTTTTCAGTAAGAAAGAAGGAGGTGAACACTCTAGCAAATTGAAAACAAGACTTGCTAAGACTTTTCTAAGACCTTTCTCTCAATCAATTGCTTCTCAAAAAGTTATATTCTCAACTGAGAATTGAGGGGTATTTATAGGCCTCATGATGATTCAAATTTGGGCTCCAAAATTTGAATTCTCTTTGGTTCCCGATGCTGGCGGTGCCACCGCCTGTCAATGTCTGACACAACTAAAAACATCCCAAGCAAGTTTTCAATGTCGAGTCTTGTTCCGGCGAGCTATCCGACGAACTTCCGGCGGACTTCCGATATGCTCTTGGGTTTCTTCCGACGGACTCCCAACAGGCTCCCGATCTTGTGATGACTTCAACGAGTAGCCGAGCCTTCTTGGTGATCTTCGCGAACCTTCGACGATCTCTTCAGTGAACTTCCAAAAATTCCAACAAGTTCCTGATTTCTTCTCGGTTGGTTCCGGTAGCATCTCCGACGATTTTTCAGACTCTTAAACGTCCATCGAATTTGACTCCGGTATTCTTGCTTTATGTTTTCTGGTTATCATACTCAATAATATGGATTAGATCAATTAACCCATCAATTGATTTTATCATCAAAATCCAAGATTCAACAATCTCCCCCTTTTTGATGATGACAATCAATTGATGACGGAGTTAAACATAACTCCCCCTATCTATATGCCATATTATGAGAAGATAAAAACACTTGAATTCCATCCCATTGAATTCAAGCATAAACCGATAAGTTCTAACCGTAGAACTTATCGTTATTCTCATTAAGCAATAGTAAGTACGAAATTTCGATGAAAATCATAAGTCAAATGATAAGGGATGATTTTTACTACGACAGGAGATAAAGATTTTCAACATGAATTTCATGATATAGATGTAAGGCATGCTTTCAATATGATCAATCAATCTTACGATATTCTCAAAGGTTTTGCAAGGCATATAAGACATTCATATCACACAAGCTTTTGTAATTCATATAAGTCATGTTATCGATGCGCATAAGATATTTTCATTAAGTCATGCTATCGAAGTGGTATAAGTCATCACTTAGTCATCACTTCTCTCCCTTTGTCATCAACAAAAAGGGAATGACACTTGAAGCACATAATTTGTGATTATAACATCAGGAATTCAGCATTGATCATACAAAAATTTATCATTCAAAATTAAGTATGCTAAAATATTTACGCAGAGTTCATCTTAAAGGAAAATTCAGCATTCATCCATTTTATCAAATCTCTTCTTTCTATAAATAACAAAAATTGTAGGTGTACAAGGAAGAGATTGTGATTAAAAAAATTTCAAGTAGTAACTCCAATAAGTCAAGATCATAATTCGAATACAAACTCATTCAAATTCAAATCGTCAACTTGAAACTCATAATCAAGCCATCAAAATCAATTTCGATATTCATAAAATCATTAATCTTGATCAGATGGGAGAGGTGTTTGACTCAAGATAGGATAAGGTAAAGGTAATTTAACGTGTCATTTAGAATCGAAAGAGAAGGATCAAATTCACCGAAGAATGGAGAGAGGATGAAAAACTTTACGGAAAATCCATTCAACCAAGTTTATTCTTGGGGACAATTTAACATACCTAATTCCCTTCTAATGAATTCAAATTGGTCTTCATTCAAAGCTTTTGTAAATATATCTGCTAATTGATGCTTTGTGTCAATGAATTCTAGAACAACATTATTGTTAAGGACATGATCGCGTATGAAATGATGCCTAACATCGATGTGCTTAGTTCTAGAGTGCTGAATTGGATTTTTAGTAAGACATATGGCACTAGTATTATCACATTTTATGGGAATGTTTTTGAAGTGAATTCCATAGTTTTCTAATGTATTTTTCATCCAAATAACTTGTGCACACCATGCACTTGCAGCAATGTATTCGGCTTCCGCCGTAGATAGTGCAACTGAATTTTGTTTCTTGGAAGTCCAAGAAACAAGTGCATGTCCTAAAAATTGGCATGTTCCGGATGTACAATCCTATCTTGCATCCGCCAAAATCGGCATCTGGATAAGCTATTAAATCAAATTTTTCATATTTTGGATACCACAATCCTAAATTTGGAGTTCCTTTAAGATACCTAAATATTCTTTTAACACTTTTAAGATGAGATAATTTAGGATTTGATTGAAACCTAGTGCAAAGTCCTACACTAAACATAATATCCGGTCTAGTCGCGGTGAGGTAGAGTAGACTACCTATCATTCCCCTATATGTTTTTTGATCAAAATTTTCACTATTTTCATCCAAATCTAACTTAGTTGAAGTACTCATCGGGGTGTTTGTTGCTTTTGAATTATCCATGTTAAATCGTTTTAACAATTATAATATATATTTAGATTGGTTAAGAAATATACCATCACTAAGTTGTTTGATTTGTAATCCTAAAAAGAAAGTTAATTAACCCATTAAACTCATTTCAAATTCATGACTCATACATTTAGCAAATGATTCACATAGTGATTCATCCGAAGAGCCAAAAATAATATCATCAACATAAATTTGCACAATAAGAAAATTATCTTCAAAGTGTTTGATAAACAATGTAGTATCAACCTTGCCTTTGGTAAAATTATTTGAAAAAAGAAAGGAACTAAGCCTTTCGTTCCAAGCTCTAGGAGCTTGTTTTAAACCATAGAGAGCCTTAGTCAATTTGAATACTTGATTAGGTAGAAGAGAATTTTCAAATCCGGGAGGTTGTTCAACATATACTTCTTCCGAAATAAAACCATTCAAGAATGCACTTTTGATATCCATTTGAAATAATTTAAAATTATTACTACTAGCATAGGTAAGGAGCATCCTAATGGCTTCTAATCTTGCCACAGGAGCGAAGGTTTCTTCGTAGTCGATACCTTCTTCTTGGTTGAAACCTTTGGCAACTAATCTAGCCTTATTTCTAACCACGATACCATTTTCGTCTTGCTTGTTTCTAAATACCCATTTAGTAACAATGACTAAATGGTTACTAGGTCTAGGAACAAGCTTTCATACCTTATTCCTCTCAAATTGATTTAATTCCTCTTGCATTGCAATAACCCAAAAAACATCTTTTAAGGCCTCATCAATGCACTTAGGTTCGATTTGAGAAAGAAAGGCGGTGTTAGCACAAAAATTCTTGAAAGAGGAACAAGTTTGAACCCCTTTTGATGTATCTCCTATAATTAGCTCCTTTGGATGAGCATCTATATACTTCTATTCCTTGGGTAAGGAAATTTCGGAAGAATGTGCATCCAAGTTGCTATTTTGAGGAGGGGGTTCATTTAAATTCAAATTATCAAAACCAAGATCATCATCAAAATCATTTTTCTTTAAATTAGAAATTTCATTAAAAACTACATGAATAGACTCTTCTATTACTAAGGTTATTTTGTTAAAAACCCGAAAAGCCTTAGAAATGGAAGAGTAACCAAGAAACATGCCTTCATTGGATTTAGCATCAAATTTTCCTAAGGCATCCCTTTCATTCAAAATAAAGCATTTACAACCGAAAACTTTAAAATAGGAAATATTTGATTTTTTGTTATTCCATAATTCATAGGGAGTTTTTGATAGGGATGGTCTTATTAGGACTCTATTCATGATGTAGCAAGCCGTATTTACGGCTTCGGCCCAAAAATATTTGGGTAGACTATGTTCACTTAACATAGTTCTTGCAATTTCTTATAGGTTTCTATTTTTTCTTTCAACTACTCCATTTTGTTGGGGATTCCTCGAAGTGGAGAAGTTGTGATTGTATCCATTAACTTCACAAAAATTTTGAAAGTCATGGTTTTGAAATTTGCCACCGGGATCACTCCGAATTGATGAAATCATGAAACCTTTTTCGTTTTGAGTGAGTTTACAAAATTTAGAAAAACACTTGAAACAATCACTTTTGTGAGCTAAGAAATAGGTTCAAGTGTATCTAGTATAGTCATCCACAATTACAAACGTATATTTGCTTCCTCCTAGACTTGCCGTGTCAATTGGTCCAAATAAGTCCAAATGAATCAATTGTAATGGTCTAGTGGTGCTAATTTGAGTTTTTAGTTTGAAACTAGTTTTTATTTGTTTACCTAGTTGACATGCATCGCATACTTTGTCCTTAATAAACTTTATATTTAGAATTCCTCGCACTAATTCTCTAGATGAGATCTTAGATATTAGTTTCATGCTTGCATGGCTTAGTCTCCTATGCCAAAGCCAAGCATCATCATTTAAAGTGGAGAAGCACATTTCATTACTTACTTCATCAAGGTTGATGGTGTAGACATTATTTTGTTTTAATGCAATCATAGTTATGTTATGGTTTGGTTTTTCAATAATACACATATTTGATTCAAATCTAACAATATAACCTTTATCGCATAATTGACTAACACTCAAGAGATTATGTTTCAATCCATCAACTAGTAAGACATCATCAATAGAAAATTTTAATTTGTTACCTATGGTTCCCTTGCCAATGATTTTGCCTTGGTTGTTGTCTCTGAAGGTGACGTACCCTTCTTCTTTGCTAGTGAGCATAGAGAAATGAGATGGATCTCCAGTCATATGTCTTGAGCATCTACTATTTAGATACCATCTCTTGCTCCTAGCTTGTGATGGTGTATGTTTCTACAAGAAGGGATTATTTTTAGGTACCCATTTTCTTTTTGGTGCCTTAAAAACTGATTTAACTTGTTCATCATATTGCATAGAATTGATCATAGTTCCTTTAGGAACCCAAATTAGTTTGTTCGGACTAATTTTCTTGAATGGACATTTATAAGTTTTATATCTATATTTGAAACAAAAGTTGTAATTGCTTTGGTGCCGAACATATAAGATAGGGCCTTTAATGAAGGTGGTTGGATTTTGGTGAGGACTTCTCACAAATCCGATTCCACTTCTTTTAGGAACGTGACCCTTATTTGTAAGGATCATGTTCAAAGACTTGCTACCAACCTCGAATTTCTTCAAGGTGTCCTTAAGTAGCAAGTTCTCCTTTTGGAGAGTTTCTAGATCATGGCATTTTATACATGGAGCTAAACTATCATGATATTCAGTCTTTAATTTATCGACATTACAAGTGAGACTATCATGCTCCTTTTTTAGCAATTTGTATTTTCTACTAATTGTCTTACATTCATCAAATAACTCATGGAAGGCATTTAATAATTCATGATAAGGTAAATCTGCATCAATTAAATTCGTTACCTCTTCTTCGATGGCCATTAGGGCGTAATGAGCAACTTGCTCGGTGTTGGACTCCTCTTCTTCGGACGCGCTTGAATTATCCCACATTGCCTTGAGCACCTTCTTCTTTGATGTTCTCTTTTTGGCTTGAGGACAATCGTTCTTGTAGTATCCCGATTTTTTGCACTCATAGCAAATCACTTGGTCCTTCTTGTGTTCAAATTTATTTTTTATATTATTTTTAAATTTATTCTTTCTTAAATATTTTTTAAATTTTTGAGTCAAAAGTGCAATGTCATTATCACTGTCCTCATCACTTGATGTTCCTTTCAAGTGATCTTCTTGTGATGTGATGTTCTTTGGAAGGGGGTTCTCGAGCTCGTCATGAGCTTAACATGTCATTTCGTAGGTCATTAGAGACCCAATAAGTTCTTCAAGAGGGAATGTTTTAAGGTCTTTAGCCTCTTGAAGGGTCGTAACTTTTGGATCCCAACTTTTAGGGAGGAATCTTAAGATTTTAGTTACTAGTTCAAAGTTCGTAAAATCTTTACCAAGAGCTTTGAGTCCATTGATGACATCCATGAACCGGGTGTACATGTCTCCGATGGACTCACTTGGTTTCATTCGGAAGAGTTCGTAAGAGTGCACAAGGATGTTGATTTTGGACTCTTTCACTCGGCTAGTGCCTTCATGAGTGACCTCAAGAGTTCTCCAAATATCAAAATCTGAATCACAAATTGAAACACGATTAAATTCAATTTTGTCTAGTGCACAAAACAAGGCATTCATAGCCTTTGCGTTTAAAGCAAAAACCTTCTTCTCCGATTCATTCCATTCGCTCATCGGAAGAGAAGATTTTTGAAATCCGTTTTCAACAATGGTCTAAAGCTCGAAATCCATGGAAATGAGGAAGATCCTCATACGAGTCTTCTAATAAGTATAATCCGACCCATTAAACATGGGTGGACGTGTGATAGAATGACCCTCATGTATGCCGGAGTAAGCCATCTCTCTTGGGTATCAAACCAAATATGAGAGTGAGCCTAGCTCTGATACAAATTGTTAGGATCGGAACGGCACTAAGAGGGGGGGGTGGGGGGGATGAACTAGTGCAGCAGATTAAAACGTCGGTTTTGACAAATCTTTCGTACGATAAAAATTGAACTAGGAAGTGCTTAACTTGAAAGCGTATTCGTAAAGTTGTGCAGCAAAGGTAATGAGGAAATAAAGCACGTAAGAAGGTTTGCAGTAATGAAAATAGCAATAATGAAATACAAACCAGAGATCACGTCGATTTTAAAGTGGTTCGGTCAAATGACCTACATCCACTTATGAGGCCCACTTCGATGAGGCTCCCACCTTCCACTAGCAAATCTCTTGAAGGGGAAGGGCAAATACCCCTCTTACAACTTTTTACAAGCGGTTCACTCTCTTACAAATTTTCAGCAAGAAAGAAGGAGGAGAACACTCTAGCAAATTGAAAACAACACTTGCTAAGACTTTTCTAAGACCTTTTTCTCAATCAATTGCTTCTCAAAAAGTTGTATTCTCAGCTGAGAAGTGAGGGGTATTTATAGGCCTCAAGAGGATTCAAATTTGGGCTCCAAAATTTGAATTCTCTTTGGTTCCCGATGCTGGCGGTGCCACCACCTCTCAGTGTCTGACACTAACAGTGGACTGGCGGTGCCACCGCCAGACCCTTCGGTTCACTAGTTGGGCTTTAATTTCAACCCAAACCAAGTCTAATATTGGGCCCAATTGGCCCCTAACCAGGATATAGGATTATCTTTTAATCCTAATCCTAATTACATGTGAACTACATAACTAAAAACATCCCAAGCAAGTTTTCAAAGTTGAGTCTTATTCCGGCGAGCTATCCGACGAACTTCCGGCGAACTTCTGATATGCTCTCGAGTTTCTTCCGACGGACTCCCAGTAGGCTCCCGATCTTGTGACGACTTCAACGAGTAGCCGAGCCTTCTCGGTGATCTCCGCGAACCTCCGACGATCTCTTCAGCGAACTTCTGAAAATTCCGACAAGTTCCTGATTTCTTCTCGGTTGGTTCCGGCAGCATCTCCGACGATTCTTCGGACTCTTAAACGTCCATCGAACTTGACTCCGGTATTCTTGCTTTATGTTTTCTGGTTATCGTAGTTAATCCTGCACACTTAACTCAATAATATGAATTAGATCAATTAACCTATCAATTGATTTTATCATCAAAATCCGAGATTCAACACACCAAGGGTTCATCGGATGATCGACGGAAGCTCGCCGGAAGAAACGATTGATGCACCATAGCAAATTGCAGTAAATGTCTAAAGAAATTCATAGTTAGCATGATGATTAAGTTAGAAATGGGAGGTGATCCCATTAACTTAATCTTGGGGCAATTGGGCCCTTGATAGACCCAAATTGGGCCAAATGGATCAACCCATTCGGACCCGGATTACTTGGCCAGAGGTGGCAACGCCTAGGTCGGCGGTGGCACCGCCTAGGGCTCAGTCTCCGAGCTCTAGCTGGGCGGTGCAACCGCCTCTGACAGAAGTGCAACCGCCTAAGCTCGGTCTTTGAGCTCTGGTTGGGCGGTGCAACCGCCCCAGTCAGGCGGTGGCACCACCTGAGCTCGGTATCCGAGCTCTGGCAGGAGGTGCGACCACTCCTGACAGGAGGTGGCACCGCCCAGAGGCTCAGTCTTCGAGTTCTTCCAAGCGGTGCAGTCGCCCTAGTCAGGCGGTGCAACCGCCAGACCCCGAAATTCCGGGAATTGTCAGTTTTGAACTCGGAATTCAAACTGGGTTGGGGCCTATAAATATCCCACCCTTTCAGCAATGACAAAGTAACCAAAAACCACCGAAATCCTGATCTTACTCTATGATTTTTAGAGCTCAAAAGTGTTGTATGAGTTACAAGTTCTTCTCCCTCTTTTCTTCCAAGTTCTGATCTTTCAAGAGAGGAGAGAAAATTCTGTAAGGGTTGTCTCCTAAGCCCGTCAAAAGGAGTGAAACTGTAAAAGGGTGGTTGGCCTTCGCCTATAGAAGGAAGGCCTCTAGTGGACGTCGGTGACTGTTGAATCTTGTATTTTGATGATGAAACTACTTGATATATGTTTATAATTTAATCTACATTTTGAGTGACGCAGGATGCTTTGATCAGGATGAGACAATTAAAGCAGGAAAATCATGTTGTGCCGTGGATCGGTGACGTATCGACAGAAGGCTTCGGGCCGTGGACTCGCGCATCAGGCCAAGAAGAGCGGGTATTGTACCAAGGATATCAGTGTTCCGGAGTCAACTGGCCGATTGGGCAATAGGCTGCAGGAGAGGACGATGTGCCGAAGAATCGGACGAAGCATCGAGGGACCAATGACATGCCGGACAACTTGGTTAATTGCTTAGGATTAATTGTCTCGATCGAAGTTTTGTTTTAAGTGTGCAGGATTAACTACGATGGAAGAAAGACATGCAGCAGGAGTTACGTCGGAATCAAGACAATGATCACATTGGGAGTTCAAGAGTTCGACGGAAGTTCGGACAGTCGTCAGAGGTTCTGCGGGAACAAATCCGAGAAGTCCATAAGCTTGCCAAAGAAGCTAGTCGGAACTCGCCAAGTGGATCGTCGCAAGTCCAGGAGTTTGCCGGAAGTCCATAGGAGCATCACCGAGGGTTCATCGGATGATCGATGGAAGTTCGTCGGAAGCTCGCTGGAAGAAGCGATTGACACACCGGAGCAAGTTGCAGTAAATGTCTTAGGAAATATCGTAGTTAGCACAATGATTAAATTGGAAATGGGAGGTGATCCCATTAACTTAATCTTGGGGCAATTGGGCCCTTGAAAAACCCAAATTGGGCCGAATGGATCAACCCATTCGGACCATGATTTCTGCTAGGTGGTTGAACCGCCCAAGCCAAGCGGTGGCACCGCCTGGGCTTAGTCTCCGAGTCAGACTAGGCAGTGCAACCGCCCCAGCCAGGCGGTGGCACTGCCTGGGCTCAGTCTCCAAGCGAGACTAGGCGGTGCAACCGCCCTAGCCAAGCGGTGGCACCGCTTGGGCTCAGTCTCCGAGCGAGACTAGGCGGTGCAACCGCCCCTGACAGGAGGTGGCACTGCCTAAGCTCGGCCTTTGAGCTCTGGCAGGAGGTGCAACTGCCTTATTCAAACGGTGGCACCGCCTGAGCTATGTCTTCGAGCTCTGGCAGGAGGTGCAACCGCCCCTGACAGGAGGTGGCATCGCCCAGAGGCTCAGTCTTCGAGCTTTGCCAGGCGGTGCAATCGCCTCAGTCAGGCGGTGCAATCGCCAGATCCCGGAATTCCGGGAATTGACAGTTTTGAGCTCCAAATTCAAATTCCGGGAATTGACTATTCATCCCTCATTCTCTACTAGGCCTAACAATAGGAGGATTGAGGAGATGACTTTCTAGGGAGATGATATCAAGAAAGGGATAATCGAAGAGAGATAGGATCCTTTTCTTTTTAATTAGATTTGATTTGTGTTTTGAAATCTTGACATTAAGATTGTTACAATTTTATAATGAATGATGATGTTTTAATTTCGAAATTTCATGATTTTTAAATAATAATAATTAATTTGTGATGTTGGACTGATTATTTGATTTGTATTGATCTTTTTAAGCTTAAGTGAATTTTAATATTGATTTAATTATTAAAATTCTTATTTAGTATAATAGTTCTAATTTATTTAATTAGTTATATCTATATTTCAAGAATTATGTGTGAATTTTTGTAATGTAATTAGTTTTAAATTTTAGATCATGAATTTAAAGATTTAATTAATGTATTTGAATAATTCTTTAAAAATTTTAAATATTAAAATCTAATTTGATAAGAGGAGTCTAATTGGGGTGTCAAGTTGATCGATCAGATCGAATCGACTCAGACCATGTGATCATGTACAACCTAGCTTATGTGCCTAAGCACAACCTAGCCCATGTGGTCAAGCATGACCCAACCCATGTGGCTAGGTACGATCTAATCCATATGACCATGTATGACCCAGCCCATGCGGTAAGGTACGACCCAACCATGTGGTTAGGCATGAACCAACTCATGTGGCTAGATACAATCCAGTCCATGTGGCCATGTATAACCCAACTCATATGGTAAGGTATGACCCAACCATGTGGCTAAGCATGGGCCAGCTTATGTGGCTAGGTACAACTCAGTCTAGGTGGTCAGATACGACCCCAACTCATGTGTCTATGATCAATTTGTGAGCCAAGCATGGATTAGTTCAATGGTAAGGCCCAGCCCAACTTATAAGTGAGGCTTAGCCTAGTCCATGAAGTTAAGCCTGCCCAGCTACGCGATTGATATTAGACATATCATCGCTCCTTTTATATAGCCCGTCGTACCTCAACTCAACCTAGTATTTGGAACAGGTATATGCAATGTATATGACCCGCCCAAGACTTAGGTGGGTTGGTTCGGTTTGGGTTAGTACTATACGACATAGTCCAATCTCCTTCTCTATTGGTTTGAGCTCATTAATTGACAAAATCAAATAGGTTTGATCAGTTAAAGCTGATTTAGGGTGATTCCAAACTAACTTGATTGGTTAAAACCTATTCGACCTAATCGAGATCAATCAAATCTAATTAGACTGGTTTAGGGTGATTCTAGACCAGTTCCATAATGATTTGATATTGGTTCTGTTAGATCATAATTGAATTGAGTTTGGTTTAAGTCAATTGAGCTATTCCAATTAGGGTTTTGATTGATTGAGGACTATTGAGATATTGATATTTAATACTTTTATGATATGATGAATTTAAAGGTTTTATCTGAAGATGTCATTTGAAAATGATTATTGGTTTTCTATGTTTATGATATTGATATGATAAGTATCATGTAGTAGATTGACTAGACTAGTAGTTCACATTGGGAGTGCAACCTGTGAAAGGAGCTACGGGCCCATCATAGTGCGGAGCCATCAATGAACATAGTCTAGTAGATTTACATCAAGTATAGTCTCTCATAATATTTAATCATATTGATTTCTTGATGTATGCGTGAGTGATTGAATGAGTTTAAATGAATTATCATGGATATTTATGTATCCCTGCCGAGGGCAGGTATGGCGATTCCCTTCGGGGATTAGCGGGTCGTTAGACGTGATGGTTAGGCGGTTTATCCATCCGCTGTTGGGAGGAACGTGTCCCCACTTGGGCGGGTGAGGGATACCACTCCATCTGCTGTTGGGAGTGCGATATGGATTATCTCCATCCGCTGTTGGGAGGAATCCATCCCGTGGAATATGCCTCTCCATCCGCTGTTGGGAGAGCGCACCATTGGGTGATGTACACCTTTGTTATTATGTATGTGTTGTATGTGGCTGATGCATGATTTTGTTTATTATGCAAGAAATTATCATTCAGAACATACCGCTCTGAACTTGAGAAATACTAGAGATTGGAATCAAGCATGTCTGGTACAGCAATTGTGGGATCTTTTGCAAAACAAATGTTCCTTATGGTCACATTGGGTTTCTGCTAGGTATCTTTCAAAGGAATCAATCTGGGAAATTTCAATAAGAACATACCACTCTGCAGCATGGAAAGGAATTTTAAAGGCAAGGAATTAGCTAATCAAACACATTTCCTATGCAATCTCTTCGGGAACTAGTACTAATATGTGGTACGATCCTTGGGTGAATGGGAAGAGTATATTTCAATTATATGGTGACAGAATACGAAAAGATCTTGGGGCTCCCAAAGATTGGAAGGTTTTTGAGTTCATTGCTAACGGTACCTGGTGTCTCCCTAATCCCATTTCTCCCGAAATGTTATCACTTTGGCCGACTATTATAGCTATTTCAATCAGGAACAACTCTTCATATATACTTATTTGGCCTCATGACAATGGCAAATTTAGTGCCACATCCGTATGGAATCAAATTAGGTAAAGAAATAACAAGTGGGTCTCAAGCAGTTGGACATGGGATCGACCGGGATCACAAAGACATTCCTTATGTACATGGCAGGCCCTTCTCAATAAATTACCTACAATAGACAATATGAAAAGAAAAGGTATCTATCATGTTAACCGATGCTCCCTTTGTATGCAACAAGAAGAAACTATTGACCACCTCTATTTTGCTTGTGATTATACAAAATGGATATGGAAGGAGATTCTCCAGCGATTTAAACTCAATAGACTACCGCAACCAAACTTGCACCAAGAACTATGCGACCTCATGCAATGTTTCTCAAGAAAGGGGCCTCTCACACAACTGGCAAAGGTTACTTTCAGATGCGCTATTTGGTGGATGTGGAAGGAGAGATGTAACAGAATATTTGAATGCCAACATACAAACAATGCTCAGTTATTGAAAGAGATTATTAGAGACTCAAGATCCTGTATGGAGCAAGATCTCAAAACGGTGCACTTTACCCAAAGAGAAAAAGATATTTTTATCAAATTCAATTTTGATATTAGCTAAAGATCTTGGGAATGATGCCAAATTATGTACCCACAGGTAGTTTTGATATATCTGGATAAACATTTTCTTTGATGATTGTAATTAGGAGTTATAGTCTACAGCATGTGTAGTCATAACTATGAGTTACTTACTTGGCTTTGTCTATGACTTGTATAGATAAAGCTATTTGTAGAAACTTTACACATAATCAATTTACTTTTACTTACCAAAAAAAAAAGAAATTATCATCATTTTTCTAATGCATAAGTTTTATGATGAATAGATATATTTTCATATTGAATTATTGATTTTGTTTATATTTCATGAATATTGAAGATTATTTTTATGATTTTTCTGAGTTTCCTACCAGCATGTGTGGATGCTGATGTGTTTTTTATTTTATATTTATTTTCAGAGTAATCTACTATTGTGTAATAGATCTGAAGTTTGGGTGGAAGAGACTTGTGACCCTGTGAAGAAAATGTCATTTTTCTAGCTAATAGAATATCTACTACTGTAAAGACAATGATTTGAATTCAAAGACGAATGAAAAGAAAAGGAGGGAGTTTATTATGTAAATTATGGATAATAAATTTCTGATTTATTATTCTTTTTTTAAATTCGGGATGTGATAAGAAGTATGTTGATGACATGACATGTTAATGCATAAGTTCATGATGACGTGTTGCAAGTATTCATGATGAATATTGCAATGACTTGAATTCAGTTTGAATTCAAGGTTCTATCAATATGGCATATTGATAGGGGAGGTTTTTTAAACTCCGGGAGTTAAAGTTAACTCCGTCATCAAGTGGTTGTCATCATAAAAAAGGGGGAGATTGTTGAATATCATATTTTGATGATGAAACCACTTGATATGTGTTTATGTTTTAATCTGTGTTTTGAGTGACGCAGGATGCTTCAATTAGGATGAGACAATTAATGCAGGAAATATCATGTTGTGCCAGAGGAATATGTTAGAAGATTGGACGTCGGGCCGGTGGATCGGTCGACGTACCGACAGAAGGCTTCGGGTCGTGGACTCGAGCATCGGGCCAAGAAGAGCGGGTATTAAGCCAAGGATATCGGAGTTGCAGAGTCAACTGGCCGATTGGGCAATAGGCCGCAAGGGAGGACGATGCGCCGAAGAATCGGACAAAGCATCGAGGGACCAATGACATGCCGGACAACTTGGTTAATTGCTTAGGAATAATTGTCTCGTTCGAAGTTTTGTTTTAAGTGTGCAGGATTAACTACGATGAAAGTAAGACATGTAGCAGTAGTTGAGCCGGAGTCAAAGACTCTGATCACGTTGGGAGTTCGAGAGCTCGACGGAAGTCCGGACGGTCGTCGGAGGTTCTGCGGAAACAAATCCGAGAAGTCTGGGAGCTTGCCAAAAGAAGCTCGTCGGAACTCGCCAAGTGGATCATCGCAAGTCCAGGAGTTTGCCGGAAGTCCGTAGGAGCATCACCGAGGGTTCATCGGATAATCGACGGAAGCTCGCCGGAAGAAACGATTGACGCACCAGAGTAAGTTGTAGTAAATGTCTTAAGAAATTCGTAGTTAGCACGATGATTAAGTTAGAAATGGGAGGTGATCCCATTAACTTAATCTTGAGGCAATTGGGCCCTTGATAGACCCAAATTGGGCCAAATGGATCAGCCCATTCAGACCCAGATTACTTGGCCAGAGGTGGCACCGCCCAGGGCTTAGTCTCCAAGGTCTGGCTGGGCGATGCAACCGCCTCTGACAGAGGTGCAACCGTGTTATAACCCTTGCAGATTCTAAACTTGGGGTTGATCTCTTTAGGGGATCGGCCTTCTTAGAACTCTATAGGGGTTCCTCCCTCCAAGTTGCTACTCAAAGGCTGTAGAAAAGATTCATCTATTACTTATGAAAAGAGAAGGAATACATGGCTATTTATAGGGCTCCCTCCAATGCACCAGTACTTCAGTAGAGGGATGTTGGCGACGCATCACGATCCTGCGATCGAGGATGGCTTGTGGTTAGGCTTAAATAACTCCATCCTCAGTTGTGTTGGGCAGTTGGATCTGGGGTGACTCGTGTTCTCCCAACTTGGGCTTTAGGCATCATACGTGGAAGACAGGGTGAATTTTGGCATCCTCAGGTAATTTAAGTATGTACGCCACGACTCCAATACGCTCTGTGATCTGATAAGGCCCATAAAAATGTGGGGATAGCTTCATGGAGGCTCGAGTGTTGATAGAGAGTTGCTTGTATGGTTGTAGGCGAAGATAAACCCAATCTCCCACCGAAAATTCTCTTTCACTTCGTCGTGTGTCGGCTTGTTGCTTCATTCTGGTTTGAGCGGTAGAGAGATTATCTTTTAACAATTGTAAGAGTTTGTCCCTATCAATCAATTCTTGGTCAACCTGATCTACCTTGGCTGAGCCAATTACATACTTTGGAATCACAGGGGCTAGTCGACCATACAATGCTTCATAAGGGGCACATTTTGTAGATGAATGATATGTAGTATTATACCACCATTCGGCCAAAGGAAGCTATTTCGCCCACTCTTTTGGTCGGTCGCTAGCGAAACACCGAAGGTACGTCTCTAAGCACCTATTTACCACCTCTGTTTGGCCGTCAGTTTGTGGATGATACGCTGTGCTCATCTTGAGTTTGGTGCCTTGTAACTGAAATAACTCGGTCCAAAATTTACTAGTGAAGATCCTATCACGATCACTTATGATGGACCTTGGCATCCCATGCAGTTTAACAATATTTTCTATAAAAATCTAGGCAATACTAGCAGCAGAGTAGGGATTTCTCACAGCACAAAAATGAGCATATTTCGTAAGTCGATCAACCACCACGAGAATCATGCTTTTTCCTTTGGAAGATGGCAGCCCTTCAATGAAGTCCATGGAGATGTCAGTCCACACTGAGTCTAGTATGGGTAGTGGTTGTAGCTTCCCTGGATTTGCCACAGTTTCACCCTTGTATTGTTGACATACATCAAATTATGCCACATAATCAGCAATAATTTTTTTCATCCCTCTCCAATAAAAATTTTGCTTCACTCTTTTGTACGTTCTTAAGAATCCAGAGTGCCCTGCTGAAGGTATGGAGTGCATTTCATGCAAGATGATTGTGATGCAAGGGGAGTCCTGCTACAGAATGATGCAATGTGACTTGATACATAATCTTTTTACTTATTATATTTTGGCATATATCACTTTATAACTATTGCATAAATACATATATATATTGTGATGTCCTTGGATTTGTGCAATGGGAATCGGATCGTGATGAGATCACGATAATGAGATCGATTTCACCTTTAAACACATATCCTAAATAATCCTGGTCATAGGTTACTCGAGAGGAACATCGTGATAACCGGACAGACTGGTGTGCTGTATACCCGTCCATATGATGGATGCAGCTGGAAGTTACGTAGTACACTCATCAGGCCCTTATAAGCTAATCACTTTATAACTATTGCATAAATACATATATATATTGTGATGTCCTTGGATTTGTGCAATGGGAATCGGATCGTGATGAGATCACGATAATGAGATCGATTTCACCTTTAAACACATATCCTAAATAATCCTGGTCATAGGTTACTCGAGAGGAACATCGTGATAACCGGACAGACTGGTGTGCTGTATACCCGTCCATATGATGGATGCAGCTGGAAGTTACGTAGTACACTCATCAGGCCCTTATAAGCTAATCACACACATTCCCCACTTTCGATGTGGGACTAATGAGATATTACACTATCACACACATTCCCCACTTCCGATGTGGGACTAATGGGATATTACACTATCCCCAACCTAATATGGGATATTACACTATCACACACATTTGCTAGGGTTCGATCTGGGATATGTCAGGCCTTGACGAGGACGTCAAGCTAATTAGGTTGGGGATAGTGTAATATCTCATTAGTCCCACATCGGAAGTGGGGAATGTGTATGATTAGTTTATAAGGGCCTGATGAGTGTACTACATAACTTCCCGCTTAAGCATTTTGGTCCGCCGTTGAGGACCAAAATGGATTTATCGGCCAGTTAACTCATCGGACTCGGGTCGTGACATTTGGTATTAGAGCCGACCTAGCATTAGGGCAGGGTGAGAGGGCTGCAGTAGGAAAGGGCTACCCGTGGATGGAGTCAGAGAACTCATCACGGCGTGGAGCCACCACTGAGTTAAACCTCACATGCACTATGCTAGGGTTCGATCTGGGATATGTCGGGCCTTGACGAGGACGTCAAGCTAATTGAGTTGGGGATAGTGTAATATCCCATTAGTCCCACATCGGAAGTGGGGAATGTGTGTGATTAGCTTATAAGGGCCTCATGAGTGTACTACGTAACTTCCCGCTTAAGCATTTTGGTCCGGTCGTGACATTTGGTATCAGAGCCGACCTAGCATTAGGGCAAGGTTAGAGGGCTGTAGTAGGAAAGGGCTACCCGTGGATGGAGTCAGAGAACTCATCACGGCGTGGAGCCACCACTGAGTTAAACCTCACATGCAACTCTGAGTTAAACCTCACATGCAACTCATCACGGCGTGGAGCCACCACTGAGTTAAACCTCACATGCACTAGGGATATGTCGGGCCTTGACGAGGACGTCAAGCTAATTGAGTTGGGGATAGTGTAATATCCCATTAGTCCCACATCGGAAGTGGGGAATGTGTATGATTAGCTTATAAGGGCCTGATGAGTGTACTACGTAACTTCCCGCTTAAGCATTTTGGTCCGCCGTTGAGGACCAAAATGGAGTTATCGGCCAGTTAACTCATCAGACCCGGGTCATGACAAGACACTTCTCCACGAAGGACTTAGGGGAAGCATCCTATACCTTGGGGATTAGAATCTATAGAGATAGATTCAAGAGGATGCTTGGCTTGTCCCAATCCAGGTACATAGAAACCATTGTTAAAAGGTTTGGCATGGAAAATTCCAAGAGAGGTCTCATACCGATGAGACATGGGAGTGTCACGAGCAGGTATATCAGGCGGATCCAAGCTTGGAGCACTGGAAAGCAGTAAGGTGTATCCTTATAAGAGAGATCGTAGCCCGGGCGGATCCAAGCTTGGAGCACTGGAAAGCAGTAAGGTGTATCCTTATAAGAGAGATCGTAGCCCGAGGAGATGTAGCAATGGAAAGAGTTCCATCCGAAGATAACATTGCAGATCCACTGACAAAGCCGTTGTCTCAGATTGTCTTTGAGCGTCATAGGGGTCTGATGGGGATCAGACACATAGGTGATTGGCTTTAGGTCAAGTGGGAGATTGCTAGTCATAGGTGCCCAGCAAGCCAATCACATGAGTGATGGCACGTGTGACTTGATACAGAATCTTTTTGCTTATTATATTTTGGCGTATATCACTTTATAACTATTGCATAAATGCATACATATATTGTGATGTCCTTGGATTTGTGCAATGGGAATCGGATCGTGATGAGATCACGATAATGAGATCGATTCACCTTTAAACACATATCCTAAATAATCCCGGTCATAGGTTACTCGAGAGGGACATCGTGATAACCGGATAGACTGGTGTGCTGTATACCCGTCCATATGATGGATGCAGCTGGTCTCATAACTGCTCATCTAGGGACACTAGGGATACAGTACAGGTGCTCATTGGAGAATTAGTTCACTGATTAATCAGCTTACGGAATGTTAGATGGTTGATGATGCCTTATTGTCAGACAGCGATTCCGTAGTCCTAGTGATGTATCTGGTCCTTAGACTTGAGACACCAAGGATGTCCTGTATGAGTGCTCCACTCTTTGATACCAGACTTATAGGTTTGGTTGTCCCAAATCTAGTACAGCTGGTCATTGGGAGTGGTAGTCGACCTTACAAGGGCTATTGAGTGTCGATAGAGGATCATCCACTCTCGGCGTCATGAGAGGAATATCCCATGCGTTCTTGCTCAGACAAATCCCTGGCCATGGTCATTCGGGTTGAGAGAGAAAGAGTTCTCCGGGAGAATCCGATTAGAGCGAGACTCGAGTAGAAACCGTATGGGTTTGACAACACCATGATCGATATACGGTCTTTGGGATATTAGATGGATGAGGGATTATAGGTACACGGTAACTAAGGACAGACAGGTCCAATGGATTGGATTCCCCTGTATCGTCTGGGGACTACGGCGTAGTGGCCTAGTACGTCCGTAGTCGATGAGTCGAGTGAATTATTACAGAGATAATAATTCACTGAGTTAGAAGGAGTTCTGACAGGTATGACTCACGGCCAGCTCGATATTGGGCCTAGAGGGTCACACACATATGGTAGGCATTGCAATGAGTAGAGGTTCGGATATGAGATATCCGACGGAGCCCTTGTCTTATTGGATGCAGATCCAATACCCACTAGGGGAGGACCCATTAGGGTTTGACAGGGGACTTCTATAAATAGGAGGGATTCAGAGCCTCATAGGCTAGAGTCTTTGCTTTCCTTTCCTATTCTCCTCTCCCTCTCCACCTCAGAGCAGGCCTGGAGTTTTGAGGAGCGTCGTCGCAACCTTGCTGTGTGGATCACCGCTAGAGAGGAGGACGCTTGACCTCCCTCACCCTCTCCTAAGGATCTGTAAGGAAACAAGGATATACGATCTCCCTAGGTAACATAATCTACTCTATACGCAGTTTTGAGTTTCGCGGATTTTGCACACCAATCTTCGCACGATAACGAACATCTTTTTGGGAATCGAGGATTTTGTTTTCTTGTTCTTCTACTGCGCATGTGATGTCACCCCCAAGATTTCCCAACACTTCATGGTTCAATCGCTCCTCTTGAAGTCGTGCGAAAGAGATGGCTGCCATAAGCGTGTATGGTTGTCGCGCTTTAACTTCTCCCTGGATCTCCGGCTTCAAGCCCTCAATGAAGGTCCCCAATAACTGTTTTTCAGACCAATCACGAGTTTGATTAGATAACCTTTCAAACCTGGTTCGGTACTCCCGAATGGTGGAGGTTTGTCGGATCTTTGCTAGTTGTCCGTCAATGTTCTCGTAATCGGTTGGTCCGAAGCGGATCAGCAGTCCTTCTTTGAATTGTCACCATGAAAGGACTCCATAAGTGTGTTCAAACTAGTCAAACCACTATATGGCATCCCCTTCAAGATGTATAGCTGTAATTTTTACCATGGATGCATCCGTAGTTTTATGGTACCGAAAATATCGCTCCGCGCGCGAGATCCAACCAATTGGGTCTCCTTCTTCCCATCTAGGGAAGTCCACTCTCATGCGCGAATAGTTGGAGTCGGTCATAGAGCCTCCCCTCTCTTGGAAGTCATCTCTTTGGACATGATGTGATTGGTTAAAGCTCTCTCCTTGATGTGATTTCTTCGGGCTTGGTGGTCAGCCCAAACTGAATTCGATAAGGAGAGTCTGAATCTTATCCTCCATTCGTGCCTCAAAGGCTTCAAATTTAGCATTGATTGCCTCCTTAGATGCCATAGTATATGACCCTAAATCTGTGATATTAAGATCTCTCTTTTGTTGACGGGTTAAAGGCATGTATAGGTTGAGAGAAGTGATGGTTTAAAGGGTTGGTGGATTGGTAGATGTAGGCTGCAGTTTAGGTTTGTTTTGTGGCTTTTTTGGGTGCAGTTTGAGGGTGTGGTTTGGTGGAGTTTTAGGGCTGTGGATGAAAGTTTTCGATCTGTGGTGGATGGCAGCAAAGGTTTGATAGAAATCAATGAAAGTTTGCTGCAGAATTGTGTTGTCTTGTAAGAGCAGAATTGTCGTCGAAGAAACAGCGGTTTCTCGACGAAATCTCCACAAAAAAATTGACAGATTTGAGGAGGGAATTGACAGTAATATCTTAGTTTATATGACAGAGAAAATATAGTATCAAGATCAAACAAACAGTGCTATGCGGTTGAAATTCTGCAATGTATCTTTCGTTGTAGAGATGAAAACTTTGTGACGAAAAGTTTATGCAGCAATATAGGAATATTTTTTTTTTTTTTTGGATTTTCGAATAGGGATAACTAAATTGCAGCAGCAGTAAGGTAGGAAACCAGAACCTATTGCAATTCACAGGATGATCCGTGGTGGTGGAGATGATGGCGGAATTTGGTGACGATCTTTTAAGCAATTATGGGAATTGCTTTGGACCGTTGTGGAGGGTTGACGGATGGCTGTGGAAGGGCAGTGAGATGCCAAGAACACTGCTCTGATACCAGGTGTTAGAACCCTTGCAGATTCTAAACTTGGGGTTGATTTCTTTAGGGGATCGGCCTCCTTGGAACTCTATAGGGGTTCCTCCCTCCAAGTTGCTGCTCAAAGGCTGCATAAAAGATTTATCTATTGCTTATGAAAAGAGGAGGAATACATGGCTATTTATAGGGGTTCTAAACCCTAACTCCTAATAGGATTCCTACTCAAGACTCCTACTTCTAACCAACTCCTAATAGGACTCCTACTTAAGACTCATATTCCCTTACAACTCCTAATTCTTCTCTAAGAAACAACCTCCTAACCCTAGCTGGCCTCTTCACCTCTTTAATAAGAGTCGGCTTAGGTAGGTTTTACATGAATGTCCCTTTCAATTAGGACTCTCCTAGCTAGAGTCCTAACAAACCGCCTGAGCTCGGTCTTCGAGCTCTGGTTGGGCGGTGCAACCGCCCTAGTCAGATGGTGGCACCGCCTGAGCTCGGTCTCCGAGCTCTGGCAGGAGGTGCGACCAGCCCTAACAGGAGGTGGCACCACCCAGAGGCTCAGTCTTCGAGCTCTACCAAGCGGTGCAACCGCCCTAGTCAGGCAGTGCAACCGCCAGACCCCGGAATTTTGGGAATTGACAGTTTTGAGCTCGGAATTCAAACTAGGTTGGGGCCTATAAATACCCCACCCTTTCAGCAATGATAGAGTAACCAAAAACCACCAAAATCCTGATCTTACTCTGTGATTTTTAGAGCTCAAAAGTGTTGTATGGATTAAAAGTTCTTTTCCCTCTTTTCTTCCAAGTTCTGATCTTTCAAGAGAGGAGAGAAAATTCTGTAAAGGTTGTCTCGTAAGCCCATCAAAAGGAGTGAAACTGTAAAAGGGTGGTTGGCCTTCACCTATTAAAGGAAGGCCTCTAGTGGACGTAAGTGACCTCGTCGGTGGAGGAAGCCAGAAGTGGATGTAGGTCAAGATTGACCGAACCACTCTAAAATCGCGGTGCTCTCTGGTTTGCATTTACTTTGAGCATATTATCTTTACTGCAAACCTCCTTAATAGCTTACTGCCTTCTGCGAATTTACGATCATGTTTCAAAGTTCAGTATTTTTCGAATCGGTGTTTAGACATAAATCAGTTTTATCGTACGAACATCATATTTCAGTTTGCGCTTACATTCTTATTTCCATCATAATTGCAAACTGCCCTTATAGATTCACTTTAACTACATCTTGCTTGATCACAAGTTAAAGTGATTTATGAATCAGCTTTTCTACCGAAATTGCTCTTATCGTACGAATGCAGTTTTAATCGTCGAAAGTTTTCCGCTGCACAAATTCACCCACCCCCCCCCCCCCCTTCCCCCCCTTTCTCTTAGTACTCTTGATCCTAACAATTGGTATCAGAGCCCAGTTTTTCTCATTTCGGATTTACACCCGAGAGAAATGACTCTTTATGGCTTTAAAGAGGGTTTTTCGATTGTTCGTCCATCGTTGTTTAACGGATTGGACTACACTTACTGGAAAACTCGAATGAGAGTTTTCTTGATTTCTATGAATTTGGATTTATGGAATATTGTTGAAAACGGTTTTCAACTTCCCTTTAAATCGACGAACGAATAGTCGGATTTGGAGAAGAAGTATTTTTCTCTAAACGCAAAGGCTATGAATGCCTTATTTTGCGCTTTAGACAAAAATGAGTTCAATCGGATTTCTATGTGCAAAGCGGCTTTTGATATTTGGCAAACACTTGAAATCACGCACGAGGGAACTAGTAGAATCAAAGACTCGAAAGTTAATATTTTATTGCATGATTTTTAGTTTTTTCGAATACAACCAAGCGAGACTAGAGTCAATATGTACACCCATTTCACGGATGTCGTCAATAATCTAAGAGTTCTTGGTAAATCTTTTTCGAATTTTGATCTCATAAGCAAGATATTAAGATCCCTTTCAAAAAGGTGGGATCCTAAAATAACGGCAATACAAGAAACAAAAGATTTAAATATTTTTTCACTTGAAGAACTTATCGGTTCATTGATGATATATGAAATGGTGCACAATGCACATGATGAACATGATGAACAAAACAACCTTCCAAAGAACAGGAAGGATTTTAGACATAGAACATTTGAAGACCACTCGAGCATAAGCTCAAGTGATGGTGAACTTAAACTACAAATGAAACAAAAATTAAAAAGCAAAAAGAATGGAACTACATGCTTTGAACGCAAGAAGAAGAACATAAAGTGAGATGAATCGAGCTCCTCCGAAGACGAGGAGAAAATCAAGAAAGGTGAGGTGGCAAACTATGCCTTAACGACATTTAACGATAAGGTAATCGAAACACCCTTAATTTATTTTAAAATTACTTGATGTTTTTCATGATGCATTTTCTTTTTTTTTGAATAATTATTTTTCTTAAAAATTTTATATTAAAAAAATATATTTAAAAATGCAAGAATATGATCATGCTCGTAATTTGAAAATAATAATGAAAATTACATGTTTCATGTTAATGAAATAAAATGTTAGATTTAAATCTAATGATTATATGTATGTTTTTCTTAAGAAGAAAAAATGTGTATTTTGATTAAAACCATGCTTAATGTATTAATAAAAATATTAAGAAGTTTAATATCATGCTATATTTTGTTAAGAAGTAATAATGTGTATCATGTTGATTTCCATTGTTATTTCTCGATTTTGATTAAATAAAATCATGCTTGAAGAAATGCATAATGATATAATATTAAATATTTTGATACTATGATTGATAATTTTATGCATCAAATTTTAAGTTATACATGATGATAAGCATGTGTTATTTTCATGAGTGTATTTGAAAAACATATGGCAAAAATGTGTCCGAATGCATGAACTTATGAAAATCATTTTTTGGACGTCCTTAATTCACTCACTAAATTGTTATAATGAGAACTTTACACTTTACATGCCTTAATAACATGTTGAAAATTATGTGTTTTGGATACAAAAATTTCCATGATCATGAGCATGTTTTATCTTCATGATTGTGTTTGAAAATCTATAGTAAAACCATGTCCGAATGCATGAAAGTATTAAATTTATTTTTGGATTTTCTTGATCCTAATAATTGATATTTTTGGATTTTCTCGATATATTATTCTCTTCGGACTTAATTAACATATGTCATATCGAGTTTAATTCATATCATTGATTTTTGACATATGGAATCAACTAGTAAATGCATCTCTCATAGACTTATCTTGTGAAAAATATCTTTCGAGAAATGGATTTGATGATTCCTTCTTATATCTTTAGAGAAATAGTTTTACGTGCAAGGATTTGATTCACACACATATCTTAATCCTTGTAAAAATGAAGTGTGCTTTAATATCCTATCAATTTTAACTTCATTCAAGTAAGCTCACTAGTGACTTTCCTCCTTCATGCAAAAATAATAATAATAAATAAAGAGGAAGAAGTAATGAAAGCTATCTTCATGTCATGTTTTCCTTAAGGTGTTTGTATAATTGATATCCTATCACTCATTGTTGAAAAATGACATAAACCTAGTTATGGCATGAATCATTACCGCACTTATGTTTAAAACTTGCTTATATCATTCTCCTTTTTGTTGATGACAAAGGGGGAGAAAAATATGAATTGATACTATGAGTGCTATATTTGAATGAGAAATAGATGAAATGCTATGATTGCTAAATACTTGAAATGTTTGAATCATGTTAAGATATCAATAACTTGCATCGTAATTTTACTTACTGATATCTTTGATGAAATGCTATGATTTGTTGCTAAAATGATGCATGCAATACTTATGCTTTTTATTATAATGTATGTGATGTATTGCATATGATGTAAATGATGATTAAAATTGCCTTAATTTGAATTCAAGTTTTATCTCAATTATGGAATTTTGAAATAAGAATGATTACTCACCTTTGTCATGATTTAGAAATTGACATAAAGGGTCTTTCCTTCTTTTTGACAATGACAAAGGGGGAGATAGCTAGCTTGCACAATTCAAGAAGAAAGCAAAACTTGCACTTCTCAAAAGAGAAGAAATTGCTATCTTGAACATCACCGAGAATTGCTAACTTGAAATCTCAAGAAAATACAAAAATGTGCTATCTTACCTATCTCAAGATGCAAAACATGCTAACTTGCACTTTGCAACGGAAGCAAAATTGCTAGCTCAAACATTGCAAAGGAAGCAAGAAATTGCTCATCTCCAAAGAGAAGCAAAGATTGCTAACTTGTATATTTCTAGAAACAAATGTGCTATCGCGCCTATCTCAAGAAAAGCAAATATGCCAACTTTTATATCTTTGAATTTGCTAGCTTGTAAAACTTGCATATTTCAAGAAGCAAGAGTTGCTTTCTTGAACTTCTTAAAATTGCTAGCTTGCAAGTTCTAAAATGTTGTAAAATTGCTAGATTGCATGATGATAAAAATTTAATATTATGTTTTTCATGCAATGAGTTAAACTTATATTACAAACACAAGAATAGTTGTACTTCTCCTTTTTGTTGATGACAAAGGGAGAGAAGTATGTTGATGACATGACATGTTAATGCATAAGTCTATGCATAAGTTCATAATGACGTATTGCAAGTATTCATGATGAATATTGCAATGACTTGAATTCAGTTTGAATTCAAAATTCTATCAATATGGCATATTGATAGGGGGGATTTTTTAAACTCCGGGAGTTAAGGTTAACTCCGTCATCAAGTGGTTGTCATCATAAAAAAGGGGGAGATTGTTGAATATCGTATTTTGATGATGAAACCACTTGATATGTGTTTATGTTTTAATCTGTGTTTTGAGTGACGCAGGATGCCTCAATTAGGATGAGAAAATTAAAGTAGGAAAAATCATGTTGTGCCGGAGGAACATGTCAGAAGATTGGACGTCGGGCCGGTGGATCGGTCGACGTATCGATAGAAGGCTTGATCGAACCACTCTAAAATCGCTGTTCTCTCTGGTATGCATTTACTTTGAGCATATTATCTTTACTGCAAACCTCCTCAATAGCTTATTGCCTTCTGTGAATTTACGATCATGTTTCAAAGTTCAATATTTTCCGAATCGGTGTTTTGACGTAAATCAGTTTTATCGTACGAACATCATATTTCAGTTTGTGCTTACATTCTTATTTCCATCATAACTATAAACTGCCCTTATAGATTTGCTTTAATTGCATCTTACTTGATCACAAGTTAAAGTGATTTACGAATCGGCTTTTCTACCGAAATCACTCTTATCGTACGAACGCAGTTTTAATCGTTGAAAGTTTTCCGCTGTACTAATTCACACTCCCCCCCCCCCCCCTTAGTGCTCTTGATCCTAACTGATACATCCAAGTTGCTATTTTGAGGAGGGGGTTTATTTAAATTTAAATTATCAAAACTAATATCATCATCAAAATCATTTTTCTTTAACTCAGAAATTTCATTAAAAACTACATGAATAGGTCCATTTTGTTGCATATTTCTTGGAGTGGAGAAGTTGTGGTTATATCCATTAACTTCACAAAAACTTTGGAAGTCACAATTTTGAAATTCGCCACCATAATCACTCCGAATTGATGAAATCATGAAGCCTTTTTCATTTTGAGTGAGTTTACAAAATTTAGAGAAACGTTTGAAACAATCACTTTTGTGACCCAAGAAATAGGTCCAAGTGTATCTACTATATAGTCATCTACAATTACGAAGGCATATTTGCTTCCTCCTAGATTCATTGTGTCAATTGGTTTAAATAAGTCCAAATGGATCAACTGCAATGGTCTAGTGGTGCTAATTTGATTTTTTGGTTTGAAACTAGTTTTTATTTATTTTCTTAGTTGACAAGCATCACAAACTTTGTCCTTAACAAACTTCATATTGGGAATCCCTCGTACTAACTCTCTAGATGAAATCTTAGATATTAGTTTCATACTTGCATGGCTTAATCTCCTATGCCAAAGCCAAACATCATCATTTAAAGCAGAAAAGCATATTTCATTATTAAGTTCATCAAGGTTGATGGTGTAGACATTATTTTGTTTTAAAGCAATTATTGATATGTTATTGTTTGGTTTTTCAATAATGCATACATTAGATTTAAATCTAATGATGTAACCTTTATCGCATAATTGACTAATGCTTAAGAGATTATGTTTCAATCCATCAACTAGCAATACATCATTAATTGAAATACTTGATTTGTTACCTATGGTTCCCTTACCAATGATTTTGCCTTTGTTGTTGTCTCCGAAGGTGAGATACCCTTCTTCTTTGCTAGTGAGCATAGAGAAATGAGATGGATCTCCGGTCATGTTCCTTAAGCATCTACTATCAAGATATCATCTCTTGCTCCTAGCTTGTGAGTTTGTCTGTAAAAGAGGATGGTTTTTAGGTACCCATTTGACTTTGGGTGCCTCAAAAATTGATCTACTAATTTTATCATTCATCATTGAATTATTTATAGTTCCTTTAGGAACTCATATCAACTTATGTGGACTAGTTTTCTTGAATGAACATTTGTAAACAACATGTCCGGATTTATAATAAAAGTTGCATTTCAAATGAGGTGAAACATGTAATGTAGGTCCTTTAATGAAGGTGGTAGGATTTTGGTGAGATCCTCTCACAAAACTAATTTCACTTCTATTTGCAATGTGACCCTTGTTTGCAAGGATCATGTCCAAGCCTTTGCTACCGACCTTAAACTTGTTTAAGGTCTCTTTAAGTAGCAAATTCTCATTTTTTATTACTTATAAGTGTTCACACTTAGAGCATGGAGGATCTTGAAGATTATCAAGCTTATTTTGTAGTAAGGCATGCTCTTTTTTTAATAGATTGAATTGTTAGGATCAAGAGCACTAAGAGGGGGGGTGGTGAATTAGTGCAGCGGAAATCTTTCAACTATTAAAATCGAAAGCTGCGTTCGTTCGATAAAAAATGATTTCGCTATAAAAGTTGATTCTAAGATTACTTTAACTTAAGATTAGGCGAGATGACGTTAAAGTAAATCTATGAAGGCAGTTTGCAGTTTATGATGGAAATCAGAAAGCAAGCGCAAACTGAAATGCAATGTTTGTACGATAAAATCGGTTTACGTCTAAATGCCGATTCTGAAGATACTAAACTTTGAGATACGTTTTACAAATGCACAGAAGGCAGTTTGCAGTTATGATTGAGATCAAAACGTAAACGTAAACTGAAATATGAAGATCGTACGAAAAAATCGATTTACGTCTAAACGCAGATTCGGAAAGCTTTGAACTTAGAAACTCGTTTGTAAAAGCGCAGAAGGCAGTAGCTATTTAGGAGGTTTGCAGTGAAGATAAAATGCTCAAAGTAAATGCAAACTGAGATTTAGAGTGGTTCGATCAATCTTGACCTACTCCACTTTTGGCTTCCTCCACCGACGAGGTCACCGACGTCAACTAGAGGCCTTCCTTCAATAGGCGAAGGCCAACTACCCTTTTACAGTTTCACTACTTTTGACGGGCTTAGGAGACAACCCTTACAGAAATTTCTCTCCTCTCTTTACAACATAGAACTTGGAAGAACAGAGGGAGAAGAACTTTTGGCCTTTACAACAATTTTGAGCTCTAAAAATCACAGAGAAAGATCAAGATTTTGAGTGTAAGTTGTTGCTCTTTCAGTGCTGAATGGGTGGGGTATTTATAGGCCCCAACCTAGTTCAAATTTGGAGCTCAAAACTGTCAATTCCTGGAATTCCGGGATCAGGCGGTTGCACCTCCTGACTGGGGCGGTTGCACCGCTTGGTAGAGCTCGAAGACTGAGCCTTTGGGCGGTGCCAACTCTGTCAGGGGCGGTTGCACCTCTCTGCCAGAGCTCGAAGACCGAGCTCAAGCGGTTGCACCGCTTGGCAGAGCTCGAAGACTGAGCTAAGGCGGTGCCACCTCCTGTCAGGAGAGGTTGCACCGCCTAGTCTCGCTTGGAGACTGAGCCCAGGCGGTGCCACCTCCTAGCTAGGGCGGTTGCACTGCCCAGTCTCGCTGGGAGACTTAGCCCAAACGGTGCTACCTCCTGGCTTGGGCGGTTGCACCTCCCACAATAATCAGGGTCCGAATGGGTTGATCCATTCGGCCCAATTTGGGTTTTTCAGGGGCCCAATTGCCCCAAGATTAAGCTAATGGGATCACCTCCCATTTTCAACTTAATCACCGTGCTAACTACGATAATTCTTAAGACAATTTCTGCAGCTTGCTCCAATGCGTCAATCGCTTCTTTCGGCGAGCTTCCGGCGAACTTCGGTCGATCATCCGATGAACCCTCGGTGATGCTCCTGCGGACTTCCGGCAAACTCCTGGACTTGCGACGATCCACTTGGCGAGTTCCGACGAGCTTCTTTGGCAAGCTTATGGACTTCTCGGATTTGTTCCCGCAGAACCTCCGACGACTGTCCGAACTTCCGTCGAACTCTCGAACTCCTAACGTGATCATTGTCTTGACTCCGGTGCAACTCCTGCTGCATGTATTACTTTCATCGTAGTTAATCCTGCACACTTATCTCAACACATAGATTAAACAAATGACAATTGACTTCATCATCAAAATTCGAGATTCAACAATCTCCCCCTTTTTGATGATGACAATCAATTGATAATGGAGTTAACCTTAACTCCCCCTGTCTATATGCCATACTTGAGATAAGTCATTCTTGAATTCAAAACCTTAAGAATTCAAGAGACATATTGATAAGTTAAAAATATTTGAACTTATCAATACTCCCATCATGATTTCTATCATGATGTAGCTTTTTGAAGATGATGTCAAGGCTTGAGAAATACTAGAGATTGGAATCAAGCATGTCTGGTACAGCAATTGTGGGATCTTTTGCAAAACAAATGTTCCTTATGGTCACATTGGGTTTCTGCTAGGTATCTTTCAAAGGAATCAATCTGGGAAATTTCAACAAGAACATACCACTCTGCAGCTTGGAAAGGAATTTTAAAGGCAAGGAATTGGTTGATCAAACACATTTCCTATGCAATCTCTTTTGGAACTAGTACTAATATGTGGTACGATCCTTGGGTGAATGGGAAGAGTATATTTCAATTATATGGTGACAGAATACGAAAAGATCTTGGGGCTCCCAAAGATTGGAAGGTTTCTGAGTTCATTGCTAACGGTACCTGGTGTCTCCCTAATCCCATTTCTCCCGAAATGTTATCACTTTGGCCGACTATTATAGCTATTCCAATCAAGAACAACTCTTCAGATATACTTATTTGGCCTCATGACAATGGCAAATTTAGTGCCATATCCGCATGGAATCAAATTAGGCAAAGAAATAACAAGTGGGTCCCAAGCAGTTGGACATGGGATCGACCGGGATCACAAAGACATTCCTTATGTACATGGCAGGCCCTTCTCAATAAATTACCTACAATAGACAATATGAAAAGAAGAGGTATCTATCATGTTAACCGATGCTCCCTTTGTATGCAACAAGAAGAAACTGTTGACCACCTCTATTTTGCTTGTGATTATACAAAATGGATATGGAAGGAGATTCTCCAACGATTTGAACTCAATAGACTACCGCAACCAAACTTGCACCAAGAACTATGCGACCTCATGCAATGTTTCTCAAGAAAGGGGCCTCTCACACAACTGGCAAAGGTTACTTTCAAATGCGCTATTTGGTGGATGTGGAAGGAGAGATGTAACAGAATATTTGAATGCCAACATACAAACAATGCTCAGCTATTGAAAGAGATTATTAGAGACTCAAGATCCTGTATGGAGCAAGATCTCAAAACGGTGCACTTTACCCAAAGAGAAAAAAATATTTTTATCAAATTCAATTTTGCTATTAGCTAAAGATCTTGGGAATGATGCCAAATTATGTACCCACAAGTAGTTTTGATATATCTGGATAAACATTTTCTTTGATGATTGTAATTAGGAGTTATAGTCTACAGCATGTGTAGTCATAACTATGAGTTACTTACTTGGCTTTGTCTATGACTTATATAGATAAAGCTATTTGTAGAAACTTTACACATAATCAATTTACTTTTACTTACCAAAAAAAAAAAGATGTCAAGGCTTGACATTCATTTTCAAATATAACAAGTTTGAATGATGGTAATTGTAGCAATTCATCATATTGTAAGATATCAACATGTAAAACTGCGAAGTAAGATTTTGATATTATTACATGATGTACATATTTCAAATATTTTAGCAAGTATTGCACTTCATCACATGGTAAGATATCAACTCATAAAATTACGATGCAAGTTTTTTGTTTGATATCTTGACACAAGGCATAATGCAAATTATAGCAATCATAGCATCTATTCATATATTTCTTGGTGATGTAAGCATGGCATAATCATATCATTAGTGATAGCAATCATATATTTCTTGGTGATGCAAGCATGGCATAATCATAGCATTAGTGATAGCAATCATATATTTCTTGGTGATGCAAGCATGGCTTAATCATAGCATCAGTGTTTATAGCATCAATTCATATATTTCTCCCCCTTTGTCATCAACAAAAAGCATGGTAGTTATGATACCAGGAGAGCAATACAAGTAAATTTTGAGCATAAGTGTGATGATTGTTTCATGCCTTTACTTGATTCATGTTATTTCCAATAGTAAATGATAGGAAATCAATTGTTCAAGCATATAAAGGAAAACATGATATGTTGATCACTTGATTCATGCTATTTGTGAGTTTGCTTTGAGTCAAGATATGTGAAACACCTTTTTGTAAGTAGAAATACTATCATCCATATTTCAAGATAGAATTATTTCATCAAATCCATTTCAGAAAAAAATATTTTTCATAAGGGTGTACGAGAAAATCCAATTTTTAGCATTTCAATTTTTAAGCGAATCTGAAAATGAAATGAACTCTTTCATGCATTCGGACAAGACTATGCTACAGATTTTCAAATGAATACAAAACATTTTATATTCAACACATAATTTCTAACATGTTATTTTAGCCATGTAATGGCAATCAAGTGATTTGATCATTCAATAAAATCCGAAGAACTAGTTTATGTATTAATATCATGTCAATGACTTATCAACTGCATTGGTATATCTCTTTCTCAAATTATATTTATCATGGAGATCAAGGCATAAGGTTTTCAAAACATTTAGTTTCAATGTAAAATCCGAGATAAACAATGAGAGATGCTTGTAACTTTGCATATGCTCACAGATCAAGGTAAATAAAGAGTAACATAGGGAGTTTACAACATATCAAGTAACCATATCAAGGATCAAAGCAAAGCCCATCATAAGGAGTTTACAACAACAACAGATGATTGTGTTCATACAAGCTCATTCATGAGGTGGAAAATTAAAATGCCTAAATAAAGAGTCAAATTGTCGATGAATTTGCTGCAGCTCAGATAGGATTTGATCTTGTCGATGTTCAAGCCGTTCTTGTCTTTGTTCGAATCGGTCCATCCGAATCCCAATATCTTCGACACATGATGTATGAGTTTGCTCAAATGAATGTGTTTCCTCAAAGGGACAGATCGGAGAAGATTAGGTACCCCTAAAGACTGGTGTTTCCGATTTTGGTTCAGGTTGAGGGGGATCGGTTCTTCTAGGCATTCTAACCCAGTTACCGTTTCTATAAAAACATCTTAATCGGTGAAGTAGATTTTTATTTATTATGCTGAACCTATCTACTTTTATTACTTCTTCTTCTAGCGGTATTAGAATATCATAGGCTTTCATTATTCTAGTGATTAAGCCACCATATGGGTGTTGGGAAATCATGGGGGGCGACATCATATGCGCAGCGGAAGAACAAGAAAACAAAAATCCCCGATTCCCAAAAGGATGTTCGTCATCGTGCGAAGACTGGTGTGCAAAAATCCGCAAAACACAAAACTGCGTATAGAGATTGTGTTACCTAGGGAGATCGTATATCCCTGTTTCCTTGCAGATCCTTAGGAGAGGGTGAATGAGGTCAAGCGTCCTCCTCTCTAGCGGTGATCCACACAGCAGGGTTGCGATGACGCTCTTCAAAACTCCAGGCCTACTCTGAGGTGGAGAGGGAGAGGAGAATAGGAAGGGCAAGCAAAGACTCTAGCCTATGAGGCTGTGAATCCCTCCTATTTATAGAGATCCCGTGTCAAACCCTAATGGGTCCTTCCCAAGTGGGTATTGGATCTGCATCCAATAAGACAAGGGCTCCGTCGGATATCTCATATCCGAACCTCTACTCATCGCAATGCCTACAATATATGTGTGACCCTCTAGGCCCAATATCGAGCTGGCCGTGAGTCATACCTGTCAGAACTCCTTCTAACTCAGTGAATTATTATCTCTGTAATAATTCACTCGACTCATCGACTACGGACGTACTAGGCCACTACGCCGTAGTCCCCAGACGATATAGGGGAATCCAATCCATTGGACCTATCTGTCCTCAGTTACCATGTACCTATAGTCCCTCATCCATCTAATATCCTAGAGACCGTATATCGAGTATGGTGCTGTCAGACCCATACGGTTTCTACTCAAGTCTCGCTCTAATCGGATTCTCCCGGAGAACTCTTTCTCTCTCAACCCGAATGACCCTGGCCAGGGATTTGTCTGAGCAAGAACACATGGGATATTCCTCTCATGACGCCGAGAGTAGATGATCCTCTATCGACACTCAATAGCCCTCGTAAGGTCGACTACCACTCCCAATGACCAACTGTACTAGATCTGGGACAGCCAAACCTATAAATCTGGTATCAAAGAGTGGAGCACTCATACAGGACATCCTTGGTGTCTGAAGTTTAAGGACTAGATACACCACTAGGACTACGGAATCGCTGTCTGACAATAAGGCATCATCAACCATCCAGCATTCCGTAAGCGGATCAATCAGTGAACTCATTCTCCAATGAGCACCTGTACTATATCCCTAGTGTCCCTACACGAGCAGCTATGAGACCAGCTGCATCCATCATATGGACGGGTATACAGCACACCAGTCTATCCGGTTATCACGATGTCCCTCTCGAGTAACCTATGACCGGGATTATTTAGGATATGTGTTTAAAGGTGAATCGATCTCATTATCGTGATCTCATCACGATCCGATTCCTATTGCACAAATCCAAGGACATCACAATATATGTATGCATTTATGCAATAGTTATAAAGTGATATATGCCAAAATATAATAAGCAAAAAGATTATGTATCAAGTCACATGTGCCATCACTCACGTGATTGGCTTGCTGGGCACCTTTGACTAGCAATCTCCCACTTGACCTAAAGCCAATCACCTATGTGTCTGATCCCCATCAAACTCCTGTGACGCTTAAAGACAATCTGAGACAACGGCTTTATCAGTGGATCTGCAATGTTATCTTCGGATGGAACTCTTTCCACTTCTACATCTCCTCGGGTTACGATCTCTCTGATAAGCTGGAACCTCCTCAGAACACTTCTGATGAGACTCGGGTTCCTTTATTTGAGTAATCGCCCCATAGTTATCGCAATATAAGGAAGTCGACTTCTCGCTATTCGGAACGACTCCCAAATCTGTGATGAACATCTTCACCCAGACTCCCTCCTTTGCTGCATCTGATGCAGCAATGTACTCCGCCTCTGTGGTCGAGTCAGCACTGGTATCTTGCTTGGAACTCTTCCAGCACACTGCTCCTCCATTCAAGGTGTACACATACCCTGAATTCGACTTGCTATCATCGACATCAGACTGAAAACTTGAGTCAGTGTAGCCTTCAACCTTAAGGCTATTACCTCCATATACTAGTAAAAGATCCTTAGTCCTTCTCAAGTACTTAAGGATACACTTTACTGCTTTCCAGTGCTCCAAGCCTAGATCCGCCTGATACCTGCTCGTGACACTCAGAGCATGCGCTATATCAGGCCTAGCACATAGCATGGCATACATGATAGACCCTATTGCTGAGGCATAAGGTATCATATCCATGTTCGCCCTTTCTTCTGGAGTCTTTGGGGACATACTCGTAGAAAGCGATATCCCATGTCTCATCGGTATGAGACCTCTCTTGGAATTTTCCATGCCAAACCTTTTTATAATGGTTTCTATGTACCTGGACTGGGACAAGCCAAGCATCCTCTTGGATCTATCTCTATAGATTCTAATCCCCAAAATATAGGATGCTTCCCCTAAGTCCTTCATGGAGAAGTGTCTAGATAACCAAGCCTTTACTATGGATAGCATTCCTACATCATTCCCAATGATGCGGATGTCATCCACATATAACACCAAAAAGGTGATAGCGCTCCCACTTACCTTTCTGTATACACAAGGCTCATCTTCGTTCTTAACGAAGTCATAAGATCTGATTGCCTCATCAAATCTTATGTTCCAACTTCGGGAAGCTTGCTTTAGTCCATAAATGGATCTAAGCAACCTACACACCTTATCTGGGCAGTTCTTGGACATGAATCCCTCAGGTTGCATCATATACACCTCCTCCTCGAGGTTCCCGTTGAGGAATGTGGTTTTCACATCCATCTGCCAGATCTCATAATCATAGTGTGCTGCAATAGCCAATAGAATTCTAATGGATTTTAGCATTGCTACGGGTGAGAAGGTTTCGTCGTAATCAACACCTTGCCTTTGACGATACCCCTTAGCCACTAGCCTTGCTTTATAGGTCTCTACCTTTCCATCTACTCCGATCTTTTTCTTAAAGATCCACTTGCAACCGATGGGTACAATACCTTCGGGCGCATCAACTAGGTTCAAAACCTTATTGGAGTACATAGAATCCATCTCAGAATTCATGGCTTCTTTCCACTTCCTAGAGTCTATACTCATAATAGCCTCCTTGTAGGTCTGAGGATCAATATCATCTACATCCTCTGCTCTAATATGTCCTACATATCTCTCAGGAGGATGGGATACTCTATCAAACCTGCGTAAAGTTGATACTTGTGTATTAGGTACCTGAACATACTCGGGCTGTAGAGTGGTGCTTGAGCTTGGTTCTCCAACCTCGCTCAATTCTATCATTCTCCCACTGTCTCCATCAAGAATGTGTTCCTTCTCAAGGAACACTTCTCTCTTAGCTACAAAGACCTTTTGGTCCTCGAGATGATAGAAATAATACCCACAAGCTTCCTTGGGGTATCCCACAAATTTGCATCGCTCTGTCCTTGATTCTAACTTATCGGGGTTGTGTCTTCTAACATGGGCAAGGCAGCCCCAAATCTTAACAACCTTAAGATCAGGCTTCTTCCCTTTCCATATCTCATATGGTGCCGACACTACCGACTTAGTTGGAACTCTGTTCAGAAGGTAAGATGCGGTTTCTAGGGCATATCCCCAGAATGAGATGGGTAGGTTAGCGAAACTCATCATGGACCGTACCATATCTAATAATGTACGATTTCTCCTTTCAGAGACACCATTGAGCTGAGGTGTATAAGGAGGTGTCCATTGGGATAATATCCCATGGTCCTTGAGGAACTGAGTAAACTTTGTACTTAAGTATTCAGCTCCTCGATCTGATCGAAGAGTTTTGATACTCTTTCCAATCTGGTTCTCCACCTCATTCTTATACTCTCTGAATTTCTCAAATGCCTCGGACTTGTACTTCATTAAGTACACATATCCATACCTTGAGAAATCATCAGTAAATGTAATGAAGTAGGAGTAACCTCCAATGGCATGAGTTGACATGGGTCCACATACATCACTATGTATGAGTTCCAACAACTCATTGGCTCTCTCTCCAGTTCTACTAAATGGAGATTTGGTCAGTTTTCCACGAATGCAAGGCTCACAAGTTACATATGACACATAGTCGAATGGATCTAGATATCCATCATTTAGCAACTTTTGAATCCTTCTTTCATGGATGTGACCTAGCCTACAATGCCACAGGTATGCACTGTTCAACTCATCTCGTTTCCTTTTGGACACATTTACATTCATGATATGTGGAGTGGTGTCTAACATAAATAAATCATTATGTAATGTTCCTTTCGTGATGATCTTATCTAATAATATCGAACAACCATTGTTCTCAAAAACAAATTTATATCCACTAACTGTTAAACATGAAATGGAGATAATGTTTTTGATAATAGAAGGAACAAAATAACATGCATCTAATGCAATAAAAGCTCCACTAGGCAGATGTAGGGCGACCTCGCCAACAGCTAATACAGCAACTTTGTCCATTACCCATCTTGAGGTCCATCTCGCCTCTCTCTAGTCTCCTAGGCCTTGCAAGAACCTGCAACGAATTGCATATATGATAAGCACTACCGGTATCCAATACCCATGGGTTATCATAAGAGTCTAACAAATGGAGACTGATCATGAATGTACCTGATGCTTCATCAAGCTTTTGTTTCGCCCTTTCTGCAAGGTACTCTTTGTAGTTTCTCTTCCAATGCCCATCTTTACCACAGTGGAAGCACTGGCATTTGTCCTTTGTTGGGTCTTTCTTAGCAACCTTTGCTTTACCTCGTCTGCCCTTGCCCTTTCCCTTCTTAAGGGACCTTTCTGCTTTCCTTTTCTTTCTGGTCTCACCAGTATAGAGAACTGGCTTCTCTTTCTTAATAGTACTCTCTGCCTCCCTCAACATATTGAGGAACTCTGGGAGAGTCACCTTAAGCTTGTTCATATTAAAATCCATTATGAACTATGAAAAGGAATCTGATAGGGATTGAAGTACAATGTCCACACACAAGTTATCCTCTAGGACCATTCCTAGACCTGTGAGTTTCTCTATCCACTCAACCATCTTTAGGACATGGTTCTGAACCGGTGTCCCCTCAGTCATCCTAACGCGGAAGAGGCTCTTGGATATCTCATATTGCTGAGTCCTTTCCTATTCCTCAAACAATTTGCGGACATGTAGGAGAATGGATCTGGCATCCATCTTTTCATGTTGTCTCTGTAACTCAGGAGTCATAGAGCCGAACATATAGCACTGAGCAAGAGTGAAGTCATTAATGTACTTCACGTAGCGAGTGATCTCATCCTCGCTTGCCCCTTCTTCGGGCGTAGGCATCACTGTATCAAGGACATACACGATTTTCTCCACTGTGAGAACAATTCTCAAGTTACGGAGCCAATCCATATAATTTGGACCAGTGAGGCGGTTGACATCAAGTATGCCACGTAAGGGATTTAAAAGCGACATTTTCTGAAAATAAAGATGTAGCAGAAATGAATAACATGCAGATTTTGCAAGAAATAAACTATCAAGATATGGACTTCTATCTTAATATGCTCCCACTATTTTACTAATGAGTCACGCGACACCCTCAGCACGTGAAACGGAAATCTCCGGCAGACTTCTAGTGGGGATCAGGATCCAATCAGCTTCTTAGTGTAACCTCGAGGGACTCGACCAATCACACTAAGCCTAAAAGGTAGGCAACTCTTGCCGATCATAACTCCTTGTGATTCCTGTCCTGTTCGGCCTCCGAATCACCATGGCCTCGAGGGACTCGACCAACCATGATGCTCGGTTAAGTCAACACCTTCGTTACAAGATGAGTCTGATTTGATGATATACCCTCGAGGGACTCGACCAAGTATACCATGCCCTCAGGTCACCGGTGACATCTCTATGTCGTAAGCAAGATAGCGAATCGCGATATAGGTGAGTCTCGAGGGACTCGACCAACTCAACCTACACCGGGTATCGGTTCCTACTTATAACGATGGAAGGCCACGTGGGTCAATCTAATTGCCTCACGTTTACCGACTTAATATTATCGAGAGATGTTTCTAAGATTTGGTCTCCTAATATGACATGTCACACATATACATATTTAATATATATCTACATCGCATGCAAATATATATACTTATCTAGTATGTGTATAAGCAATCACACCAGATGATCATGGACCACAACCTAATATGATTAGGCCCGAGCCAGTAGGCCTAATCACTCACATCAAGATCTATGTGTGCAACGGTGCATCTCCATGCCCTGTGATCATCCATCTCGTCCTCGTCGATTCCATCGACATCTTGATGCATCTCAATGCATCACGATCGTCCGACTCGTGGGTCCCGCTATCGCATCCACGCTCCCGCTGCGCCTCCTCATGTGATTACAACTTAATCATAGGCACGCAGGCCCGACAATAAACGAGAAATATAATGGAGTTTCGCATACCTCAATAATTATAATCACAAGTACACACATCACACGGTCCATGATCATCCGTCCACACATCATACATCACATGTATAAATAATCATCATCATGTAGGACTACTAGATAATAATAAAAATAATAATCAACTAAACCTTTTAATTAATTAATACTTTTCTGAAATCAAGGACATGTAGGGAATTTCTCAATTCCTAAGGGTATTTTCGTAATTTAGACAAAAGACAGAAACTTGAATTTCTCATATTTCGAGGGGTAAAACTATCTTTTTCCCAGAAAACTCTAATGCCCTACTATCCTTTGCTGCTATCGCCGCCGCCTCCACCCTACTGGCGGCGGCCTGTGCGGCGGGGCGAGGGCACTGCCCTCGCTTGCAAGCGGCACGCCCGCTGGCGGCGCTGCCGCTGCAGGTAGGCTCCCCCGCGGGCGCCTCTGCATCCGCAGGCGGTGCTGTCCCGCCAGGCGCAGAGCGGCAGGCGTCGCTGCCCTACGGCGGCATGCGCCGCTGCCCTGCGGCGCCTCTGCCCGTGGGCTGCCAGCCCCGCCGACAGCAAGGCTGCTGTAAGCAGGCCGCCGGCCGGCTACTGCAGACGCAGCCCCTGTGCTGCCCGCCTTCAGCTGCGCTTCACGCACGCAGATCGAGGGCAGCAACTGTTGCTGCCCTTTCTCGCTTTTGCGTCAACGATTTTGACGTCAAAATTCTTCCTAAACACAACACACGCAGTTCAAAACCAATCATTCGCACGAACAACCTGGCTCTGATACCACTGTTGGGAAATTATGGGGGGCGACATCATATGCGCAGCGGAAGAACAAGAAAACAAAAATCCCCGATTCCCAAAAGGATGTTCGTCATCGTGCGAAGATTGGTGCGCAAAAATCCGCAAAACACAAAACTGCGTATAGAGATTGTGTTACCTAGGGAGATCATATATCCCTGTTTCCTTGCAGATCCTTAGGAGAGGGTGAAGGAGGTCAAGCGTCCTCTCTAGTGGTGATCCACACAGCAGGGTTGCGACTACGCTCCTCAAAACTCCAAGCCTACTCTGAGGTGGAGAGGGAGAGGAGAATAAGAAGGGCAAGCAAAGACTCTAGCCTATGAGGCTGTGAATCCCTCCTATTTATAGAGATCTCGTGTCAAACCCTAATGGGTCCTTCCCTAGTGGGTATTGGATCTGCATCCAATAAGACAAGGGCTCCGTCGGATATCTCATATCCGAACCTCTACTCATCGCAATACCTACCATATGTGTGTGACCCTCTAGGCCCAATATCGAGCTAGCCGTGAGTCATACCTGTCAGAACTCCTTCTAACTCAGTGAATTATTATCTCTGTAATAATTCACTCGACTCATCGACTACGGACGTACTAGGCCACTACGCCGTAGTCCCCAAACGATATAGGGGAATCCAATCCATTGGACCTGTCTGTCCTCAATTACCATGTACCTATAGTCCCTCATCCATCTAATATCCCAGAGACCGTATATCGAGCATGGTGCTGTTAGACCCATACGGTTTCTACTCAAGTCTCGCTCTAATCGGATTCTCCCGGAGAACTCTTTCTCTCTCAACCCGAATGACCCTAGCCAGGGATTTGTCTGAGCAAGAACACATGTGATATTCCTCTCATGACGCCGAGAGTAGATGATCCTCTGTCGACACTCAATAGCCCTCGTAAGGTCGACTACCACTCCCAATGACCAGCTGTACTAGATCTGGGACAACCAAACCTATAAGTCTGGTATCAAAGAGTGGAGCACTCATACAGGACATCCTTGGTGTCTCAAGTCTAAGGACCAGATACACCACTAGGACTACGGAATCGCTGTCTGACAATAAGGCATCATCAACCATCCAGCATTCCGTAAGTGGATCAATCAATGAACTCATTCTCCAATGAGCACCTGTACTGTATCCCTAGTGTCCCTACACGAGCAACTATGAGACCAGCTGCATCCATCATATGGACGGGTATACAACACACCAATCTATCCGATTATCACGATGTCCCTCTCGAGTAACCTATGACCGGGATTATTTAGGATATATGTTTAAAGGTGAATCGATCTCATTATCATGATCTCATCTCGATCCGATTCCCATTGCACAAATCCAAGGACATCACAATATATGTATGCATTTATGCAATAGTTATAAAGTGATATATGCCAAAATATAATAAGCAAAAAGATTCTGTAGCAAGTCATATGTGCCATCACTCACGTGATTGGCTTGCTGGGCACCTATGACTAGCAATGGGAGCATCATGTCTTTCTTAAATAGTTCTAACATGTTTTGTTGGATAAGATAACAAAGACAGATGTCATGTCCTTTCATAATCAAATACATAGTTCCTAATTCTAATTGGCTTACTTCATCATGATGGTATTGTTTAGGGAGAATAATGCTAGTTAGGATATGATGAAGTACCTTAGTGTTTAGAGGCAGTAGGTGTTCACAACTTTTAGGGACAAATGCTAAGTTGGGATTTGCAAAGATTGTTCCTAAAGCTTCAACATACGTTGTTCCAACAGCTTCATCATCCCATGATCCTCTAAATTAAAGTCCTCTACTTTTCATGGGAATGCCTATTATGTCGCAAATAAATTTATCCGTAATGGAGATGTGTTGTCCTAAGAGATAGGTAGGCATTCTTTCTTCTTCATCTACTAGTATGTTGTTGTAAAATAATCTAACAAGTCTTGGATAGATAGGTTCATTAATTTATAAGATAGGGAGTAGATCTAAGTTTGCAAACCATTGGATTGTCTCTAAGTCTCTTAGCTCATTTAAATCTACATATTTTCCTTTATTGACACTCCTATGTTCGAAAGAGAAAAAATTTTCAGCATGGTATTTTGAATCGAAAAGGGTGAGATCAAAATCTTCCACTAATCTCCTCTTTCCTTTGTCCCTTGAGGATCTTCTAGATCCCATAACTACTGTTGTTTTAGAAGAATAGTGATGAGCAAGAGTAAATGAAAGAAAACAGAATTTAAGGGCTTCTTAGAGAATACCTTAGTGAGATCTTCAAGAGAGGGAAGGATTTGTTGGGAAATCATAGGGGGCGACATCATATGCGCAGCGGAAGAACAAGAAAACAAAAATCCCCGATTCCCAAAAGATGTTCATCGTCGTGCGAAAATTGGTGCGCAAAATCCGCAAAAAACACAAAACTGCGTATAGAGATTGTGTTACCTAGGGAGATCGTATATCCCTGTTTCCTTGCAGATCCTTAGGAGAGGGTGAAGGAGGTCAAGCGTCCTCCTCTCTAGCGGTGATCCACACAGCAGGGTTGCGACGACGCTCCTCAAAACTCCAGACCTACTCTGAGGGGGAGAGGGAGAGGAGAATAGGAAGGGCAAGCAAAGACTCTAGCCTATGAGGCTGTGAATCCCTCCTATTTATAGAGATCCCGTGTCAAAACCCTAATGGGTCCTTTCCCTAGTGGGTATTGGATCTGCATCCAATAAGACAAGGGCTCCGTCGGATATCTCATATCCGAACCTCTACTCATCGCAATGCCTACCATATGTGTGTGACCCTCTAGGCCCAATATCGAGCTGGCCGTGAGTCATACCTGTCAGAACTCCTTCTAACTCAGTGAATTATTATCTCTGTAATAATTCACTCGACTCATCGACTACGGAAGTACTAGGCCACTACGCCGTAGTCCCCAGACGATACAGGGAAATCCAATCCATTGGACCTGTCTGTCCTCAGTTACCATGTACCTATAGTCCCTCATCCATCTAATATCCCAGAGACCGTATATCGAGCATGGTGCTGTCAGACCCATACGGTTTCTACTCGAGTCTCGCTCTAATCGGATTCTCCCGGAGAACTCTTTCTCTCTCAACCCGAATGACCCTGGCCAGGGATTTGTCTGAGCAAGAACACATGGGATATTCCTCTCATGATACCGAGAGTGGATGATCCTCTATCGACACTCAATAGCCCTCGTAAGGTCGACTACCACTCCCAATGACCAGCTGTACTAGATCTGGGAACAGCCAAACCTATAAGTCTGGTATCAAAGAGTGGAGCACTCATACAGGACATCCTTGGTGTCTCAAGTCTAAGAACCAGATACACCACTAGGACTACGGAATCGTTGTCTGACAATAAGGCATCATCAACCATCCAGCATTCCGTAAGCGGATCAATCAGTGAACTCATTCTCCAATGAGCACCTGTACTGTATCCCTAGTGTCCCTACACGAGCAGCTATGAGACCAACTGCATCCATCATATGGACGGGTATACAGCACACCAGTCTATCCGGTTATCACGATGTCCCTCTCGAGTAACCTATGACCGGGATTATTTAGGATATGTGTTTAAAGGTGAATCGATCTCATTATCGTGATCTCATCACGATCCGATTCCCATTGCACAAATCCAAGGACATCACAATATATATGCATTTATGCAATAGTTGTAAAGTGATATACGCCAAAATATAATAAGCAAAAAGATTCTGTATCAAGTCACACGTGCCATCACTCACGTGATTGGCTTGCTGGGCACTTATGACTAGCAATCTCCCACTTGACCTAAAGCCAATCACCTATGTGTCTGATCCCCATCAGACCCCTGTGACGCTCAAAGACAATCTGAGACAATGGCTTTGTTAGTGGATCTGCAATGTTATCTTCGGATGGAACTCTTTCCACTGCTACATCTCCTCGGGTTACGATCTCTCTTATAAGCTGGAACCTCCTCAGAACACTTCTGATAAGACCCGGGTTCCCTTATTTGAGTAATCACCCCATAGTTGTCGCAATATAAGGAAGTCGACTTGTCGCTATCTGTATCGACTCCCAAATCTGTGATGAACTTCTTCACCCAGACTCCCTCCTTTGCTGCATCTGATGCAGCAATGTACTTCGCCTCTGTGGTCGAGTCAGTAGTGGTATCTTGCTTGGAACTCTTCCAGCACACTGCTCCTCCATTCAAGGTGTACACATACCCTGAATTCGACTTGCTATCATCGATATCAGACTGAAAACTTGAGTCAGTGTAGCCTTCAACCTTAAGGCTATTACCTCCATATACTAGTAAAAGATCCTTAGTCCTTCTCAAGTACTTAAGGATACACTTTACTGCTTTCCAGTGCTCCAAGCCTGGATCCGCCTGATACCTGCTCGTGACACTCAGAGCATGCGCTATATCAGGCCTAGTACATAGCATGACATACATGATAGACCCTATTGCTGAGGCATAAGGTATCATATCCATGTTCGCCCTTTCTTCTGGAGTCTTTGGGGACATACTCGTAGAAAGCGATATCCCATGTCTCATCGGTATGAGACCTCTTTTGGAATTTTCCATGCCAAACCTTTTGACAATAGTTTCTATGTACCTGGACTGGGACAAGCCAAGCATCCTTTTGGATCTATCTCTATAGATTCTAATCCCCAAGATATCAGATGCTTCTCCTAAGTCCTTCATGGAGAAGTGTCTAGATAACCAAGCCTTTATTGTGGATAGCATTCCTATGTCATTCCCAATGATGACGATGTCATCCACATATAACACCAAAAAGCTAATAGCGCTCTCACTTACCTTTCTGTATACACAAGGCTCATCTTCGTTCTTAACGAAGTCATAAGATCTGATTGCCTCATCAAATCTTATGTTCCAACTTCGGGAAGCTTGCTTTAGTCCATAAATGGATCTAAGCAACCTACACACCTTATCTGGGCAGTTCTCGGACACGAATCCCTCAGGTTGCATCATATACACCTCCTCCTCCAGGTTCCCGTTGAGGAATGCGGTTTTCACATCCATCTGCCAGATCTCATAATCATAGTGTGCTGCAATAGCCAATAGAATTCTGATGGATTTTAGCATTGCTACGGGTGAGAAAGTTTCGTCGTAGTCAACACCTTGCCTTTGACGATACCCCTTAGCCACTAGCCTTGTTTTATAGGTCTCTACCTTTCCATCTACTCCGATCTTTTTCTTAAAGATCCACTTGCAACCGATGGGTACAATACCTTCGGGTGCATCAACTAGGTTTCAAACCTTATTGGAGTACATAGAATCCATCTCAGAATTCATGGCTTCTTGCCACTTCCCGGAGTCTATACTCATAATAGCCTCCTTGTAGGTCTGAGGATCAATATCCTCAACATCCTCTCCTCTAATTTGTCCCACATATCTCTCAGGAGGATGAGATACTCTATCAGACCTGCGTAAAGTTGAAACTTGTGTATTAGATACCTGAACAGACTCGGGCTGTAGAGTGGTGCTTGAGCTTGGTTCTCCAACCTCGCTCAATTCTATCATTCTCCCACTGTCTCCGCCAAGAATGTGTTCCTTCTCAAGGAACACTGCTCTCTTAGCTACAAAGACCTTTTGGTCCTCGAGATGATAGAAGTAATACCCACAAGTTTCCTTGGGGTATCCCACAAATTTACATCGCCATGTCCTTGATTCTAACTTATCGGGGTTGTGTCTTTTAACATGGGCAGAGCAGCCCCAAATCTTAACTACTTTAAGATCAGGCTTCTTCCCTTTCCATATCTCATATGGTGTAGACACCACCGACTTAGTTGGAACTCTGTTCAGAAGGTAAGCTGCGGTTTCTAGGGCATATCCCCAGAATGAGATGGGTAGGTCAGCGAAACTCATCATGGACCGTACCATATCTAATAATGTACGATTTCTCCTTTCAGAGACACCATTGAGCTGAGGTGTATAAGGAGGTGTCCATTGGGATAATATCCCATGGTCCTTGAGGAAGTGAGTAAACTCTGTACTTAAGTACTCACCTCCTCGATCTGATCGAAGAGTTTTGATACTCTTTCCAGTCTGGTTCTCCACCTCATTCTTATACTCTCTGAATTTCTCAAAGGCCTCGGACTTGTACTTCATTAAGTACACATATCCATACCTTGAGAAATCATCAGTAAATGTAATGAAGTAGGAGTAACCTCCAATGGCATGAGTTGACATGGGTCCATATACATCACTATGTATGAGTTCCAACAACTCAGTGGCTCTCTCTCCAGTTCCACTAAATGGAGAGTTTGTCAGTTTTCCACGAATGCAAGGCTCACAAGTTGCATATGACACATAGTCGAATGGATCTAGATATCCATCATTTAGCAACTTTTGAATCCTTCTTTCATGGATGTGACCTAGCCTACAATGCCACAGGTATGCACTGTTCAACTCATCTCGTTTCCTTTTGGACACATTTATATTCATGATATGTGGAGTGGTGTCTAACATAAATAAACCATTATGCAATGTTCCTTTCGTGATGATCTTATCATCTAATAATATCGAACAACCATTGTTCTCAAAAACAAATTTATATCCACTAACTGTTAAACATGAAATGGAGATAATGTTTTTGATAATAGAAGGAACAAAATAACATGCATCTAATGCAATAAAAGCTCCCCTAGGCAGATGTAGGGCGACCTCGCCAACAGCTAATACAGCAACTTTTGCTCCATTACCCATCTTGAGGTCCATCTCGCCTCTCTCTAGTCTCCTAGGCCTTGCCAGAACCTGCAACGAATTGCATATATGATAAGCACTACCGGTATCTAATACCCATGTGTTATCATAAGAGTCTGACAAATCGAGACTGATCATGAATGTACCTGAAGCTTCATCAAGCTTTTGTTTCGCCCTTTCTGCAAGGTACTCTTTGCAGTTTCTCTTCCAGTGCCCATCTTTACCATAGTGGAAGCACTGGCCTTTGTCCTTTGTTGGGTCTTTCTTAGCAACCTTTGCTTTACCTTGTTTGCCCTTGCCCTTTCCCTTCTTAAGGGACCTTTCTGCTTTCCTTTTCTTTCTGGTCTCACCAGTGTAGAGAACTGGCTTCTCTTTCTTAATAGTACTCTCTGCCTCCCTCAACATATTGAGGAGCTCTGGGAGAGTCACCTCAAGCTTGTTCATATTAAAGTTCATTATGAACTGTGAAAAGGAATCTGGTAGGGACTGAAGCACAATGTCCACACACAAGTTATCCTCTAGGACCATTCCTAGACCTGTGAGTTTCTCTATCCACTCAATCATCTTTAGGACATGGTTCTGAACCGGTGTCCCCTCAGTCATCCTAGCGCGGAAAAGGCTCTTGGATATCTCATATCGTTGAGTCCTTCCCTATTCCTCAAACAATTTACGGACATGTAGGAGAATGGATCTGGCATCCATCTTTTCATGTTGTCTCTGTAACTCTGGAGTCATAGAGCCCAACATATAGCACTGAGCAAGAGTGGAGTCATCAATGTACTTCACGTAGCGAGCGATCTCATCCTCGCTTGCCCCTTCTTCGGGCGTAGGCATCACTGTATCAAGGACGTACACGATTTTCTCCGCTGTGAGAACAATTCTCAAGTTACGGAGCCAATCCGTATAATTTGGACCAGTGAGGCGGTTGACATCAAGTATGCCACGTAAGGGATTTGAAAGCGACATTTTCTGAAAATAAAGATGTAGCAAAAAATGAATAACATGCAGATTTTGCAAGAAATAAACTATCAAGATATGGACTTCTATCTTAATATGCTCCCACTATTTTACTAACGAGTCACGCGACACCCTCAGCACGTGAAACGGAAGTCTCCGGCAGACTTCTAGTGGGGATCGGGATCCAATCAGCGTCTTAGTGTAACCTCGAGGGACTCGACCAATCACACTAAGCCTAAAAGGTAGACAACTCTTGCCGATCACAACTCCTTGTGATTCCCGTCCTATTCGGCCTCCGAATCACCATGGCCTCGAGGGACTCGACCAACCATGATGCTCGGTTAAGTCAACACCTTCGTTACAAGATGAGTCTGATTTGATGATATACCCTCGAGGGACTCGACCAAGCATATCATGCCCTCAGGTCACCGGTGACATCTCTATGTCGTAAGCAAGATAGCGAATTGCGATATAGGTGAGTCTCGAGGGACTCGACCAACTCAACCTACACCGGGATTCGGTTCCTACTCATAACGATGGAAGGCCACGTGGGTCAATCTAATTGCCTCACGTTTACCGACTTAATATTATCGAGAGATGTTTCTATGATTTGGTCTCCTAATATGACATATCACACATATGCATATTTAATATATATCTACATCGCATGCAAATATATATACATATCTAGTATGTGTATAAGCAATCACACCAGATGATCATGGACCACAACCTAATATGATTAGGCCCGAGCCAGTAGGCCTAATCACTCACATCAAGATCTATGTGTGCAACGGTGCATCTCCATGCCTTGTGATCGTCCATCTCGTCCTCGTCGGTTCCGTCGACATCTTGATGCATCTCCATGCATCACGATCGTCCGTCTCGTGGGTCCCGCTATGGCATCCACGCTCCTGCTGCGCCTCCTCATGTGATTACAACTTAATCATAGGCACGCAGGCCCGACAATAAACGAGAAATATAATGGAGGTTCGCAGACCTCAATAATAATAATCACAAGTACACACATCACACGGTCCATGATCATCCGTCCACTCATCATACATCACATGTATAAATAATCATCATCATGTAGGACTACTAGATAATAATAAAAATAATAATCAACTAAACCTTTTAATTAATTAATATTTTCTGAAATCAGGGATATATAGGGAATTTCTCAATTCCTAAGGGTATTTTCGTAATTTAGACAAAAGACAGAAACTGGAATTTCTCAAATTCCGAGGGGGCAAAACTGTCTTTTTGCCCAGAAAACCCTAATGCCCTTCTCCCCCTTGCTGCTGCGCCGCCGCCGCCGCCACCCTACTGGCGGCGGCCTGTGCGGCGAGGGCGAGGGCACTGCCCTCGCCTGCAGGTGGCACGCCCGCTGGGGTCGCTGCCGCTGCAGGTGGGCGCCCCCGCGGGCGCCGCCGCCTCCGCGGGCGGTTCTGCCCGCGAGTCAGCGCCCGCAGGTGGTGCTGCCTCGCTGGCGGCCGCCCTTGCGGGGTTTTTGCCGGTGGGAGCAGCGGCCATAGGCGCCGCTGCCCTGCGGTGCCTCAGCCCGCGCTGCTGCCCCGCGGCGCCTCTGCCCGCGGGCTCAGTGGCCGCAGGCGCTTCTACCGAGCGGGCTGCCAGCCCCGCCGGCCGCAAGCCTGCTGCAAGCAGACCGTCGGCCGGCTGCTGCAGGCACAGCGCTTGCGCATGCGCCGGCGCTGTGCTGCCTGGCTGCGGCTGCGGCTGGCTGCAGGCATGCAGATCGAGGGCAGCAACTGTTGCTGCCCTTCCTCGCTTTTGCGTCAACGATTTTAACGTCAATATTCTTCCTAAACACAACACACGCAGTTCAAAAAACCAATCATTCGCACGAACAACCTGGCTCTGATACCACTGTTGGGAAATCATAGGGGGCGACATCATATGCGCAGCGGAAGAACAAGAAAACAAAAATCCCCGATTCCCAAAAGATGTTCATCGTCGTGCGAAGATTGGTGCGCAAAATCCGTAAAAAACACAAAACTGCGTATAGAGATTGTGTTACCTAGGGAGATCGTATATCCCTGTTTCCTTGCAGATCCTTAGGAGAGGGTGAAGGAGGTCAAGCGTCCTCCTCTCTAGCGGTGATCCACACAGCAGGGTTGCGACGACGCTCCTCAAAACTCCAGGCCTACTCTGAGGGGGAGAGGGAGAGGAGAATAGGAAGGGCAAGCAAAGACTCTAGCCTATGAGGCTGTGAATCCCTCCTATTTATAGAGATCCCGTGTCAAAACCCTAATGGGTCCTTTCCCTAGTGGGTATTGGATCTGCATCCAATAAGACAAGGGCTCCGTCGGATATCTCATATCCGAACCTCTACTCATCGCAATGCCTACCATATGTGTGTGACCCTCTAGGCCCAATATCGAGCTGGCCGTGAGTCATACCTGTCAGAACTCCTTCTAACTCAGTGAATTATTATCTCTGTAATAATTCACTCGACTCATCGACTACGGAAGTACTAGGCCACTACGCCGTAGTCCCCAGACGATACAGGGGAATCCAATCCATTGGACCTATTTGTCCTCAGTTACCATGTACCTATAGTCCCTCATCCATCTAATATCCCAGAGACCGTATATCGAGCATGGTGCTGTCAGACCCATACGGTTTCTACTCGAGTCTCGCTCTAATCGGATTCTCCCGGAGAACTCTTTCTCTCTCAACCCGAATGACCCTGGCTAGGGATTTGTCTGAGCAAGAACACATGGGATATTCCTCTCATGATACCGAGAGTGGATGATCCTCTATCGACACTCAATAGCCCTCGTAAGGTCGACTACCACTCCCAATGACCAGCTGTACTAGATCTGGGAACAGCCAAACCTATAAGTCTGGTATCAAAGAGTGGAGCACTCATACAGGACATCCTTGGTGTCTCAAGTCTAAGAACCAGATACACCACTAGGACTACGGAATCGTTGTCTGACAATAAGGCATCATCAACCATCCAGCATTCCGTAAGCGGATCAATCAGTGAACTCATTCTCCAATGAGCACCTGTACTGTATCCCTAGTGTCCCTACACGAGCAGCTATGAGACCAGCTGCATCCATCATATGGACGGGTATACAGCACACCAGTCTATCCGGTTATCACGATGTCCCTCTCGAGTAACCTATGACCGGGATTATTTAGGATATGTGTTTAAAGGTGAATCGATCTCATTATCGTGATCTCATCACGATCCGATTCCCATTGCACAAATCCAAGGACATCACTATATATATGCATTTATGCAATAGTTATAAAGTGATATACGCCAAAATATAATAAGCAAAAGGATTCTGTATCAAGTCACACGTGCCATCACTCACGTGATTGGCTTGCTGGGCACTTATGACTAGCAGGATTGTTGATGTTTTGCTCCGAAATGAGAGGTATTTGGGATGCTATGAGGGGAGAAATGGGGATTGAGGAGCTTTGGAAGAGTAAAGAAGGGAAGGGAGTGAGTTGGGGTCGGTTTCACCGCCGGCTCTAGTTTGGGTTAAAAAGGGGCAGAGTTGCGGGCGGTTGCACCTCTGGCTGGGGCGGTGCAACCGCTTGCAACACGTGACAGCCGGAGGTGCTACCTCCAGCTGGGGCGGTGAGCACTTGTTCTGATCGCAGTGTGATCTGATTTGAGAGTTTTTGTCTTGAGAAGAATTTTCATTCAGAGCAATCAACTTTACTTACGCAATTACGTAAGAGTTTTCATTTTAAGATAAGAACTTTTGCACGATCAAGATAGATCTTTTGATGTGCATACTCTCAACGTCGTACAAATTTTTTTTGACAGTTTGTTCATGTTGATAAGCCTTGCAAGTTCATGACAAACTTAGTTAGTTCATGTTATAGAGTTGGATTCAAAAGTTATAAACGGATGAAATTGATGGCTTCGAAAATCCAAAGGATATGTGAATCATGTGTTTCTAATTCTGAAAAATCAAATAGGATTGTATCTAAATCGCTTTTGTGATTTTAAAATTTTAATCTTCATTCGTTATTTAGGCTAGAGAGCATTGCGAGTTATTTTTGGATCTTGGGTCATGAATATCGCGAATCCACGGAGCAGAATATTATTTCTTGCTCCAGTTGATAATTTTTTTATGTTTTTACAGGAAAGGATGATTTTTAGGTACCCATATGCTTTTGGGTGTCTCAAAAATAGATCTACACTGTTTGTCATGTTGCATAGAATTTATCATGGTTCCTTTAGGAACCCAAATTAATTTATTCGGACTAATTTTCTTAAATGGACAATAATGTGTTTTGTGTCCGAGTTTGCAACAAAAGTTGCATTTGTTTTGGTGTCGAACATGTAAGATGGGGCCTTTTATGAAGGTGGTTGGATTTTGGTGATGACTTCTTACAAATCCAATTCCACTTCTTTTGGGAACGTGACCCTTGTTTGCAAGGATCATGTTCAATGACTTGCTACCAACCTCGAATTTCTTCAATGTGTCCTTAAGCAGCAAGTTTTCCTTTTGGAGAGTTTCTAGATCATGGCATTTCATGCATGAGCCTAAACTATCATGATATTCAGCTTTTAATTTATCGAAATTACAAATAAGACTATCATGCTCCTTTTTTAGCAATTTATATTTTCTACCAATAATTTTGCATTCATCAAATAAGTCATGGAAGGCATTTAATAATTCATCGAAAGATAAATCTGTATCTATTAAATTTGTTACCTCCTCTCCGATGGCCATTAAGGCGTAATGAGCAACTTGCTCGGTGTTGGACTCCTCTTTTTCGGACGCGCTCGAATCATCCCATATTGCTTTGAGCGCCTTCTTCTTTGTTGTTCTCTTTTTGACTTGGGGACAATCACTCTTGTAGTGTCCCGGCTTTTTACACTCATAGCAAATAACTTGGTCCTTCTTAAGTTCAAGTTTATTTTTTGTGTCACTCTTAAACTTGTTTCTTTTAATGAATTTTTTAAAATTTCTTGTTAAAAGTGCCAAGTCATCATCATAGTCCTCATCACTTGAGTTTTCTTTCAAGTGGTCTTCTAAAGTTCTAAGTGTCATATCCTTCCTGTTCTTTGGAAGGATGTCTTCTTGCTCTTCATGAGCTTTACAAGTCATTTCGTAGGTCATTAATGACCCAATTAGTTCTTCAAAAGGAAAGTTGTTTAGATCTTTTGCCTCTTGAATAGTAGTGACTTTAGGATCCCAACTCTTGGGAAGGGATCTTAGAATCTTATTTACGAGCTCAAAATCCGAAAAACTTTTTCCGAGTCCTTTTAGACCGTTAACGACATCCGTGAAACGGGTAAACATGTCGCCAATAGTCTCGCTCTGTTTCATCCGGAAAAGTTCAAAAGAGTGTAACAAAAGATTGATTTTTTACTCTTTTACTCTACTTGTGCCTTCATGAGTCACTTCGAGTGTGTGCCAAATATCAATGCGGTTTCACAAATCGAAACACGATTAAACTCGTTATTATCAAGTGCACAAAATAAGGCATTCATAGCCTTTGCATTAAGAGCGAAAGTCTTCTTCTCCAAATCATTCCAATCGATCATTGGAAGAGAAGACTTCGAAAAACCGTTTTCGACAAGATTCCAAAGTTCAAAATCCATAGAGATAAGAAAGATCCTCATTCGGGTCTTCCAATAGGTGTAGTCCGTCCCATTGAACATGGGTGGACATGTAATAGAATGGCCCTCTTGGTTTTCGACGTAAGCCATCTCTCTTGGGTTTTAATCCATTTGAGAGTTAACCGAGCTCTGATACCAATTGTTAGGATCAAGAGCACTAAGAGGGCCATTGTTAAAATAGTGTAGCGGAAATCTTTCAACTATTAAAATCGAAAGCTGCGTTCGTTCGATAAAAAATGATTTCGCTATAAAAGCTGATTCTAAGATTACTTTAACTTAAGATTAGGCGAGACGACGTTAAAGTAAATCTACGAAGGCAGTTTGCAGTTTATGATGGAAATCAGAAAGCAAGCGCAAACTGAAATGCAACGTTCGTACGATAAAACCGGTTTACGTCTAAATGCCGATTCTAAAGATACTAAACTTTGAGATACATTTTATAAATGCGCAGAAGGCAGTTTGCAGTTATGATTGAGATCAAAACGTAAACGTAAACTGAAATATGAAGATCGTACGAAAAAGCCGATTTACGTCTAAACGCAGATTCGGAAAGCTTTGAACTTAGAAACTCGTTCATAAAAGCGCATAAGCAGTAGCTATTTCGGAGGTTTGCAGTGAAGATAAAATGCTCAAAGTAAATGCAAACCGAGATTTAGAGTGGTTTAGTCAATCTTGACCTACTCCACTTTTGGCTTCCTCCACCGACGAGGTCACCGACGTCAACTAGAGGCCTTCCTTCAATAGGCAAAGGCCAACTACCCCTTTACAGTTTCGCTCCTTTTGACGGGCTTAGGAGACAACCCTTACAGAAATTTCTCTCCTCTCTTTACAACTCAGAACTTGGAAGAACAGAGGGAGAAGAACTTTTGGCCTTTACAACAATTTTGAGCTCTAAGAATCACAGAGAAAGATCAAGATTCCGAGTGTAAGTTGTTGCTCTTTCAGTGCTGAATGGGTGGGGTATTTATAGGCCCCAACCCAGTTCAAATTTGGAGCTCAAAACTGTCAATTCCCAGAATTCCGGGATCAGGCGGTTGCACCTCTTGACTGGGGCGGTTGCACCGCTTGGCAGAGCTCGAAGACTGAGCCTCTGGGTGGTGCCACCTCTGTCAGGGGCGGTTGCACCTCTCTGCCAGAGCTCGAAGACCGAGCTCAGGCGGTTGCACCTCCTGACTAGAGCAGTTGCACCGCCTGGCAGAGCTCGAAGACTGAGCTCAGGCGGTGCCACCTCCTGTCAGGAGAGGTTGCACCGCCTAGTCTCGCTTGGAGACTGAGCCCAGGCGGTGCCACCTCCTGGCTGGGTCGGTTGCACCGCCCAGTCTCGCTGGGAGACTTAGCCCAAGCGGTGCTACCTCCTGGCTTGGGCGGTTGCACCTCCCACAGCAATCAGGGTCCGAATGGGTTGATCCATTCGGCCCAATTTGGGTTTTTCAGGGGCCCAATTGCCCCAAGATTAAGCTAATGGGATCACCTCCCATTTCCAACTTAATCACCATGCTAACTACGATAATTCTTAAGACAATTTCTGCAGCTTGCTCCGGTGCGTCAATCGCTTCTTCCGGCGAGCTTCCGGCGAACTTCCGTCAATCATCCGATGAAACCTCGGTGATGCTCCTGCGGACTTCCGGCAAACTCCTGGACTTGCGACGATCCCCTTGGCGAGTTCCGACGAGCTTCTTTGGCAAGCTTATGGACTTCTCGGATTTGTTCCCGTAGAACCTCCGACGACTGTCCGAACTTCCGTCAAACTCTCGAACTCCTAACGTGATCATTGTCTTGACTCCGGTGCAACTCCTGTTGCATGTGTTACTTTCATCGTAGTTAATCCTGCACACTTATCTCAACACATAGATTAAACAAATGACAATTGACTTCATCATCAAAATCCGAGATTCAACATGAACTTCTTACTAATAGTTCTACACTCATCAAATAATTCATGACACATAATAGAAAGTTCATCGAAAGATAAATCTTAATTAATTAAATCACATACCTCTCCTCCTAAAGCTATTAGCGCAAAGTTTGCCTCCTCTTTGTTGCTAGCTTCTTCGCTTTCTGAAGTACTTGAATCGTCCTAAGTTGCTTTTAAAGCTTTCTTCTTCTTTGGTTGCTTCTTCTTGGCTTGGGGGCATTCATTTTTGAAGTGCCCCAGCTTCTCTTGCATTCGTAGCACATTACTTGGTCCTTTTTATGTTCAAGTTTGTTTTTGGTGTTATTTTTAAATTTATTCTTTCTTATAATTTTTTTAAAATTTTTGAGTTAAAAGTGCAATGTCATCGTCACTGTCCTCATCACTTGATATTCCTTTTAAGTGGTCTTCTTGTATTCTAAGTGTCATATCCTTCATGTTCTTTGGAAGAGAGTTCTCGAGCTCTTCATGAGCATGACACGTCATTTCGTAGGCCATAAGAGACCCAATAAGTTCTTCGAGAGGAAATGTTTTAAGGTCTTTGGCCTCTTGAATGGCCATAACTTTTAGATTCCAACTCTTTGGAAGGGATCTTAAAATTTTAGTTACTAGTTCAAAGTTAGAAAAACCTTTACCAAGAGCTTTGAGTCCATTGATGACATCCATGAACGGGTGTACATGTCTCCGATGGACTCACTTGGTTTCATCCGAAAAAGTTCATAGGAATGCACAAAAATATTGATTTTGGACTCTTTCACTCGGCTAGTGCCTTCATGAGTGATCTCAAGAGTTCTTCAAATATCAAAAGTCAAATCGTAAATCAAAACGCGATTAAATTCATTTTTGTCAAGTGTACAAAACAAGGCATTCATAGCCTTTGCGTTTAAAATAAAAACCTTCTTCTCCGATTCATCCCATTCGCTCATCAGAAGAGAAGATTTTTGAAATCCATTTTTGACAATATTCCAAAGCTTAAAATCCATGAAAAGAAGGAAGATCCTTATACGAGTCTTCCAATACGTGTAATCCGACCCGTTAAATATAGGCGGACGTGAAATAGAGTGACCCTCTTGCATGCCGGAGTAAGCCATCTCTCTTGGGTATTAAACTAAATATGAGAGTGAGCCTTGCTCTGATACCAATTGTCAGAATCGGAGCGGCACTAAGAGGGGGGGGGTGAATTAGTATAGCGGATTAAAACTCATAAGTTTGAAATCGATTTCATAAATGTGTAGAGATTTCGATTCGATGAAGGATAACTTACCTAAAATAGCTCGAGTAAAGAAAGTCAAGAGTAGGGAGAAGAAAACCGAATAGTTTGCTGCTAAGAAGATAAGTGGTTTAGAAAATTAAATACTCACACATTCAAGGAACACCATAATGTAAAGTGGTTCGGTCAATTGACCTACATCCACTTGCGAAGCCTTCTTCGATGAGGCTCCCAACTTTCAATAGCAAATCACTTTGAAAGGTAATGACCAAATACCCCTCTTACAACCTTTTTACAAGTGGTTCACACTCTTATAGATTTTTCAAAGAGAAAGAGGGAGGTGAACACTTAAGCTATTAAAAACAAGACTTTGCTAAAGCATTTTCTCAATCTCTAACTTCTCAAAAAGGTGTAATCTCTGCTGAGAATTGAGGGGTATTTATAGGCCCCAAGAGGATTTAAATTTGGGCTCCAAATTCGAATTGCTTTTGGGTTTTCCATTGCTGGCGGTGCCATCGCCTGTTAGTGTCTGACACTGACAGTGTACTTGCGATACCACCGTCGGTCCTCTCAAGTTCTGGGCGGTGCCACCGTCCAGTCCAGCAGTGTACTAGTGGTGCCACCACCAGATCTCTCGGGTTCTAGGCGGTGCCACCACTTGGACTATTCCATCTCACTGGTTGGGCTCCAAACTTAGCCCAAACTAGTCCAAACTCGGGCCCAATTGGCCCCTAACTGGGTTATAAATCAACCCCTTAATCCTAACCCAAATCACATGCAAACTACGAAATTAAGACATAGTCCTAAGAAAATTTTTAAGCGGTAACGTCGAGTTTCCTTCCGGCGAGCTTTCCAGCAAACTTCCGGTGGACTTTCGATATACCCTCAGATTTCTTCCGGCGGACTCCCAACAGGCTCCCGGTCTTGTGGCGAGTTCAACGAGCATTTAGCAAGTATTCAAACCTTCTCGGTGATCTCAACGAACCTCCGATGATCTTTCCGGCGGACTTCCGAAAACTTCAGCAAGTTCCCGATTCTTTCTCGGTTGGTTCCGACAGCACTTCCGACAATTCTTCGGACTTTTGGTGGACTCTCGAACACCCATCGAACTTGACTCCAGTAAACTTGCTTTATGTCTTCAAGCTATCGTAGTTAATCCTACATACTTAACTCAATAATATGGATTAGATCAATTAACCCATTAATTGACTTCATCATCAAAATTCGATATTCAACATTACTATGTCATGAATAGATTTCCTTATTATGTCATATTTATCTAAAACTCCTAATGAGTTATAGAACAACAAAAGATTCAACATTTCATATTTCAAAATTTTTATTATAAATCTTTTATTTTGAATAACAAGGAGGTTTTAGAAAAAAATTATGTTAAATATAATGAAGATATTTTTCTTGAATACTCTTTTATTTCTAAAGCTTATAGTGTTTTCAATAAAATATCTTTAATTGTTGAAGAATCTATTCATATTATTGAAGAATTTCCTTAAACTAAAAAAATGATTTTGGTGATAATTATTTTAAACTTAAAAAATTAAATTTAAATGATATTCTACTTCCTAAAGTAAGTTTTATTTAAATTTTGGTGATACTTCCAAATAAATCCTACTCAAAGAATGAAATGAAAGTATATAGATGCACATCCTAAAGATTTAATTAATAGGAATATATCAAAAAATATTAAAACTTATTTTTATTTAAAAATTATTTATGAAAATACTATTCTTTTATCTTAAATTTAAATTGAGCCTAAATGTATTAATACTGCTTTTAAAGATATCTCCTGAATTCTTGCAATGTATAAAGAGCTTAATCAATCTAAAAGAAATAAAGTTTGGATACTTGTTCCTAGAGCTAGTTATCATCTTATAATTAACATTAAATGAGTCTTTAGAAAAAATATAAAAATACTCCTTATTATTGTCACGCCCCCCCCCCGAATTTTCAGTTTCAGGAGGTGTGACCCTATCTAAAATCAATTATATTATAATTCATCATCAATTCAATCCAGGATCCAAACTAACAATTTGAGGATACTAAGAATCATTCAAAATCAATATTCACAATTCATAAACCTGAACGTTACATAAATCATAATTCACTTCACTCAGAGATTCACAAAATCTAAAGGCAACTCAACTAAACATCAACCACAACCCAAATCCATAATCATAGAAATATATACAATCACAAAAAAGATAATTATTTACCATGAGTTCTTATCCTTATACAACTTAAACTTATTATTCCATACACATGAGCGGTCCTTTAAACTTTTACAACACATAAGTATCAACAGATCCTTAACATTACATCAGAAGTAAAGTTTACTATACAACAAAAAACCATCATCCAACAAAATTAGCTCAAAAATCTTCTAGCCTTTCACTGCTTTAACCCAATTCTAGCTTTTCAGTGCGTGACAAGTTACCCTGAAAAATTTATATAGCAACGGGATGAGCATAAAGAGCTCAGCAAGTGTCTAACATATCCATGGCGATAGGAGAAGTTCAAGCAGGTTTAGTATCAAGATACAAAGTAGAAATACAAATGTTCATTTGAAGTCATCTCATTTGATATAAAATCACAAAGGTTGACCGTGTTCAAAAACAGGCATTAGACATAACAATAGGAGAAAAGGAAATTGGAGCATTTCATTGGCAAAAGAAACATTTAGGCATGTATCAAATGGCACATGAAGCATTTAGGTACATATCAAAGGCATAAGAGTGTTTGAGAGCATAACAATGACATACGAAACACTTCAAGGTATAACAAGTGAACCGAGTAATAAACACAAGCTTGTATGTCATTTTTGATGTAGCATGCATTCCATTTTTATCCAAAGCATAATATGAACTCATAAACAAAGCTTTGGATATCATATCAATAAACATAGATGGCGCTGTGGGACCACATACATAATGTGATTCATCCATTTCTGGATGACCACCAAGCATAAGTCTCCCACGTCTGGGAGCTCCATCCACCCACGTTTGAGTGAAGTCAATGGGGCCGGCAGAGCAATCGCGGGCTCTAAGCATAACTCCCTTTACCATTTCTGGCAAAGGTTCACAATATCCCACAAGACACCAGAGTACAAAAGGGTAGTATGAACAATAACATTGACACATATCAGAAGCACATGCGGAACAACGAAATGTACATATGCCTTTCGAGTCAATACGATACAAACATAATATTTCACAAATGTATTCAGATTTAAAAGGAAACAAAAGCAGGAGTATACAAGGATTTCAAGAATTCACATATAGCTCAATTGAAATAAGAAAGTTAGATGAATTCAATGTCCAAAGAAATGAAACTGGAAGAGGCACATATCGAAAGCAATTGCGGAACAATGGGATGCATGTGCCGAATCATTACGCTGAAAACATGAACTTTAGATGATAGCTGCAGACAAATAAATAAAGGACAAAAATATATAGGAATTTAAGGTAATAATGTAAAGCTTAACTGAAGAGTGTTTGCCAAAATCGATTTCCAAAGAGAAGAAACAAGAAGAGCCGAAATCGACCAAAGCTCGATTCTGGCAGAATTTGATAGGGACATTGTATGAACTATTTAGATAACCAATTATGCTCCAATTTATGCAAAATATGTGTCATTAGAAAGCTTTATCAATCTAATTTTAGGCAAATTAAGTTTGACAAGAATTGGAATTTACAACAGGGAGTTATAGATAATTTCGTAGCCAAAGGTCTGAAAATATTTGCTCTGTTTTACTGAATCCATTGGGTCGATGAAAGCAGATGTTTTAGTTAGCAATTATACTCCGAAAATTTCAAATCAGGTATATAAAGAAATAATTTTGAGTCTAGCTTCGAATAAATCATACTTTGTATGAATCTGAGTTCACAGCAGAAAGTTATAAGTAGTTAAGCAACAAGAGGTCAGAAATTTCAGTCTCTATTTTGCAGAATCTGTAGGGTTAATTGAAATAGAAGTCTTAGTAGGCATTTAAACTCTAAATCATTCAATATTAGTGTTAAAATAAAGATATTTGAGTCTACTTTCAAATGGAATAGGTTTTACCTAAATCAGAGTTTAGTGCTAAAAGTTAGATCGAAAACAATGTACAGAAGTCAGAATACCGAAAAATTTCATATTCATGGCTTTGTATCAAAAGGAAAGAACGGTTTGGTACTAAGCTGAAATATTTTGCATTTATGAAGAATTAAAAGGAAAACAGAGATTAGGAATTATGTAGGAAGAGATTAGAACACTTGCCTTAAGCAAATTTGATTCCCAAATGGGAGGAGTTGATGCAAAACCTCAATCAAAGCTTCTTCTTCAATTCCTCTTCTTCTTCTCCTTCTTCCCTTCTCTTCTCTTCTTAACTCACGTTGGCTGCAGTATCTGAAGGTTACATTTAGTTTCTCCTTTAATCTCTTATTTAATTACATTTTGGTTAACACAAGGGTTGCAAAGTTACAAGGTGGCAAGCATGCATGAAAAATGCTAGGTGTCATCCTTAGAGCAAACTTAGGTGGCACCATTAGGTTAGCTAGTGACACATGTCCACTATTTTTATTTTTATTTTTATTTTTATTTTTAACTTAAATATGAATTTTTAATAAATTATATCAAACTTCTAATATTTACTCTTAGGTCCCTAGCCATAAATATTTAATCATTTATTATTTAATAAAAAAATTATTAAATAATCATCATATTTACAAACAAGCATTTACTAATTTTTTTTTTTTTAAATGGGGGATGTTACAATTATGAAGTAAGATGAACAAGACCAAACTAGTAGCTAAAGATTTTAACTAAGAAAAAATATATATTATGAAGTCATAAGAATACTCCTTACTTATGCTTGTTTTAAAATTTTAAAACTATTTCAAATAAATATTAAAAATATTTTTTAATAGTTATATTTTGAAAGAAGCTCATATTCAACAATCACTAAAATTTGAATATATAAAAAGAGTACATCTAGAACTTACCGAGTAAAATTTTATTTTACTATTTGTGTCTTATGTTGAATATATTACAGTAAATGCATATTATGCATAGGTTATTTGTATGAAACACACTTTAGAAGACTATAGTCTATGTTTGAAAAACATCTCTATAAAGTATTATAATACTAGTGTTATTTACTTGATAAAAAATTCTATTCAACATTCTCAAACCAAGCGTATGGACAATAGATACTATTTTATTTAAGGTTCATATTAGTAATCATGAGATATTTTGAAATTTTATTCACATAAAATATAAGTTAGCAGATATTTTTATTAAACCACTGAGTAAGGAATAATTTGATTTTATAAGAAGGGAACTAGACTTGTTAAATTTCTTTGGATGATGGTATATGGCTTTAACTAGGATATTAGTTAAAAATAAAAAATATATATCTTTACTAGCATCTTGAGTCTTTTGATGAACATTTGTATACTTTGTCTATACACTTTGGACTACCAACACCCTAGTAGCTTGAGTTATTATTATGTGTATATTTCTTTCTTTTTTTTGATGATAAAGTAAGAGAAATAGTAACTCATGCTTAACTTTTACTAATATTTGTTGATGATAAAGTGGAAGAGCTTGAGTTGTTATTGTGTATATATTACTCTTTTTTGTTGATAAATAAGGAGTAGTGACTCATGTCTATTTTTTACTCATCTTAGTTGATGACAAAGCAGTAGAAACAATGACTCAAGTTTGAATAAGAAGAATTATGATGTTTTAACATAAGATTTTTTTTATGATTATATAACTTATATTTAGCTTTTATATATATTTAACACATGCAAATAGTTAACTTATGCTTATCCTTTATTTCTGACTAATGGTTAATATTATATCTTGATGATGATTAAATATTATACTTTAAAATTCAAAACTTGATTGTATATTATTATTTGAGTTTGGAATGATTAAATCATAATATTAATAATATCAACTTGAATTCAAGATAAGTATTTAAAAGGATATATGACCTTTTTAGTTGAATTCAAGTTTATCAATATATATATTAAAAAGACACGTCGATAGAGAGAGTTTAGTTAAAACTTCATCATCAATTAGTTATTATCATAAAAAAGTAGGAGATTATTAAAATTTAGATTTTAATGATGAAATCAATTAATAAGCTTAGTGAACTAATGTGCTTTCTTATACTTGTGATATAGGAAATACTTTGATCATAGACTTGGAGCACTTAATGGCTAAATATTGAGAAAGAGAGTCGGATATTATGTCGAAAAATTTTTGAACTGAAAATTGAATATCGAGCTTGAGGATTGGTCGATATGTCAAAGAATGGACTTTGTGCTAAAGTTTCAAATATCATACCCAAATGATCAGATATCGTGTCGGAAGATCAAATGTTGTGACGAAGTTGATATGTTAGAGGATTAGATAATATATTAGAGAATAGACAATGTATCAAGGGTTTAGACGAAGTGTCAAATGATTTGATGATATGATAGACGAGTGGACAACATACTTAAATCTTCGAAGATATGTCAAATAAGTAATTAATAAGTTAAGATCTTTATTGAGGTAACCTTGGACTAATTTGAGCTAGGTCAAAACAAAGCTCACTTATCATAGAAGCCATTAGACTTGAAATTGAATCAAATTTGTGTTATTAGAAAGCCAAACATATAGCTTAAACTACCTAGATCAACGATGATACTAATAACAATAGCAATATCATCATAGACTTGGTATAAAAAATTACGATGATAGTACCATAAGAGACTAGTATTATGGTTCCGTATCAAAAATTATAATGAAAGTACTATAAGAGTTAGATTTTACAGTTCTATGTCAAATATCACGATCGCAATATATCACAAAATCAATAATAATACCATAGTCAAAACTATAAGAGTCAAGTATTATAGTTGTAAGTCAAATATCACGATCACAATAAATATATCACAAAGTCAATAATAATACCATAGTCAAATATTACGATGGAAGTCTCTTTTTTTCTAACAGTAGCAACTTTATCGTACAAATTCAACATATCAAAAATTGACCCGAACGGACTCTCCAAGAACTACTTTCTCTCTTCTCCCAAGATGAAGAAGATGTATCAGAGTACTGAATTTTTTATTGTTATACACAATTTAATATCATACTCGAAAAAGGAAAAATAACACCGAACTGTTGTCCATCGTCCACGAAGACGAGGAGCCGTCTACGTTTCGTTGTCTGCGCTGACTTGTGCGTCGTACTTGGTTCTCCTGTGCGGCTGACGTCCATTGGATCAAGTGATCGTCGACGGGACCCCCACCGCCTTGTCTTTTCCCCTCTGCCACAGTCATCAAATTTCTCCTTTGTCTCCACTCCCAAGCCCCCAGCCAACCTTAAACTGTGATCAACAATTCCGGTGGTCGGCCTGATACGTCATTCTCACCTCGATCCATGGACGCTTAATTCTGCTGCTTTTTCCCTCTTACCCTCCTTTTCCCTTTTTTTTTTTTCTTTTCCTCCTCTTTTTTCTGCTTTCCGGCAAAAGTTGGTGTTGCTGGTCTACAGACATTTGATGCAGTTTTTGGTCTCTCTTTCTCCAAAGCTTCCGAGTCATGAAAGCTGACTCAGTCATCAGCAGATGTCTGCAAAGTTTCAGAGATCAAGATCTGTCACGCTTTATCTGTACAGCATCATGCCTTGAGCCAGAAAGTTTGACCGTATAATCTCGCCCACAGCATCTCGATAAATGCCATACGTTTCTTCTGCTCACTTCAGCTTGATTTCTGTGTAGTATCCCATCATCTTAATTAGCATATGGAAGATTTTCTTGTCATTTTGTTCCTTTTATCTTGATATTATCCCTTCTGTGTCGAGCGAATATTTCGTTTCCGATACTGTTTTTTACATACATTCTTTTGGGTCTTTAGAATGAGATTTTTTATATAAGCGTTCTTCGTCTTCTTGTGATGGTTTTGGTTCTCTTTCATCCAACACCAAACAATAACATGGAGGTAGATAAGACTGTAGAAGCGAAACCGTGGAGACATGTTTGCTTGCTAGTAATGGAAAATATCATACATGATATTTTCTCCGGCCTCGTTGGTTGTTCATCATGAAAGAAACAACTCAAGCCAGACCAGGAGAAACGTAGAGAGAGGAAAATGGAGGCCGGGAAGAGCAGAAGCAATAACATCAAGCAGGAGGTACGGGCGAACTAGCCAACACAATACGTCTCTCACACACTCTTGAACACCATAAATCACCCTCAGAACTCCCTAACCATGGCTCCTAGGACCTGAGGAGGCTCCTGATGATATCGGCCTGAGGGCTGTTGGCGTCCATTGTGGCCATTAGGGCGGAGAGACGGTCGCTCAGGTCGTCCACATCGCGGTGCAAGCTCTTGATGTAGCTGCATGTCTCCTTGAGCAGCTTCGACGCAGATGCCTGAGCACCCACATGCAACAGCGTGCAACACAAGCAGGAAACCACAGCCATGAAGTTGCTGCAAACAAATGGAGAGACTTAAGTGAGCGATCTGTTTTACTTACCCTGCCTATGTTCCTGCGGCGGGACTCAGGCAGAAGGGACTGGAGCTTGGAGACGAGCTCGTTGATCTCCTCGTCTGTGATCCTGCTGCTACTACCTCTGCTCGACATGACTTTAGTGGCTACAGCTATAACCTTCTTCTATTTTTCCCCCCCCTCTTTTTCTCTCCTCTTAAGGGAAGAAGTGGCACAGGACAGGGGGAGGGAGAAAAGAAAGGGGAGTGAAGTGAGAGGGAGGAAGGGTTAGGGGAAGGGTCTTTAAAAGGCAACAATGTGTATTAAGTGTATGTAGTTGAGGGGCCACATGTCTTCCCTGAGTACTACTGATACAACGGCTCCACTTTGCTCATCGTGATGGCCCATGGTTCCACGGAGGCTCAGGGGGGCCATCTTCTTTTCTCTACGTAATGGTTGAAACAAGGGAAACAGTTAAAACTTCAAAGCTTTGGTTTAAAACCGGTTTACTTTGGACCAGAAAGATGCCTTATGTCTCTTCTGCTTTCAGCAATGGCCACCCCACCTTTGCCTGCTCTGGTATTGTCTTCTCCTGTAGATATATAGGTAGGGCTGGTGTATTCCTAAGACTCCACTGAGGACGCTGCTAAATGCCAATCTGCCATAATTGTGGATGGAGATTAAGGTAGTACCAAAGCTTGGGGCGGAGGGGAGGGGACAAAGGACAGTGTAGACGTGGGAACATGACACAGGAATCGGCTGCGACCGGCGACCCAAGGATGGCGCATCTGCTCAGCCACACCTGGTTGTTTCCTGGCCGGGAGAAGGACGGGGTGGCCGGTCCCCGATCTCCGGTGCGACGACGACCAGGCCACCTGAGGCCCCAGGGAGTATGCATGTGATGCTGTGCGCCATAGCGGGGACTCGGAGGTCCACTGTGTTCAGTGGGCTGCCATAATAGGCCCAAGAGTGATACTGTAGCCTCATTTACCCTAACAGGACTCGCAGGTTGACGATTGAGTTGGTGGGTGGGAGGAACGACACCTGCCCGCTGCAATACTGCAACAGGGCCTTTCACCTTCGTGCGGGGAACTACCAGTGAGGGGATATGACCAATTAAGGGGAAGGATTATGTCATGGGAGGAAGGATTCAGCTCGGAGAGGTGCCCAAGAAAAGGCAGCCACATGGGAGATAGCAGCCACAGGCCGTGGTTTTTTCTTGATGCAGGGGAGGAGAGATCAGATCAAGGACGAGCAGGTGTTGCCCGTGGCTGCCCCATGTGAGGAAGGGGACATGACATTGGCCTTTGATAGCAATGGAGAGAGAGAGAGAGAGAGAGAGAGAGAGAGAGAGAGAGATCTTCCATGCATTTATCAAACATATTGCATGGGCTGCCTGCTGCTGCTTCTATCCCCCACACCCACATGCGCTTTAATTTCCCTTGCTTCTTTCAGATGAATGACCCCTGGACAGGCGAAAGTGAAAGAATTCAGAGAGAGAGAGAGGGGGAGAGAGAGAGAGAGAGAGAGGGGGGGGGGGGGGGGGGCGGGGGCGGGGGAGGGGGGACACATATGAAAGTCTGAAAGTCATCTAAATAAGAAAACTATGGAGGAAAAATGGGGGAAAAGGCTCATCAAAGAACCAAGGTCATAGATATAAAGACTACCAAACAAAACTAGGACGAAATGGAGGTTGGAGAATTGATGTCAAGGAAACAAACAAAGCCGTTGCTATGATCGACATGTTCCCTTTTTTTTTTTTTTCTCTCGTTCTTTTTTTACGGCTAAAATATAAATATTTAAAGAAAGGGGATACTCATCGGCAGTGCATCATGATTGCACAAATAAACTATAATGATGAAGTACGAAAGAAGCAAACAGTACATTGGCAGGTACCTTAGTGTAAGTGGTTCGGAGTCCAAGCTTAATGGGCACTCATGTCCACTGTTCATCTTAGACTAATCCCATCAAGAGACTAATGGTCCTGTCACTATATAGTTAACAACCATCAAATGGTGCTCCCCAAGCTTCCATATTCTTCTCTCCATGGTACCACCACAGACACCCCCAAAACTGTCACCCTCCTTTCAACAATCCTGTCATCTGCAAGAACATGCCACCCACTACCAAGCCTCTCCCTCAACCATGAACTATCAAGCCGCTAAGGTAGTTTGTTACAGTGAAATCATCAGGATTTGTATTAAGATGATACACATCTGAATGTTAAGATAAAGATGATGGTTCCTCTGACCATATATGATCATTCCAGAACTCATTGTTTGTACCTACCTTTATCTGAGTGTGAGTGAGTGAGAGAGAGAGAGAGAGAGAGAGAGATGGATTTGTGTCTTGATCTGCATCTGGTCTCCATCAAACGTGAGTTGCAGTTGCATGGGGTAGACAAGCGTGCATGGGATGCCCCAATCTCGTAGCTACAAATGCACGTGGTCATGTCCGAGGTCTACCGTAGCCCGTGTAGCGTGCTCTCTCTCTCTCTCTCTATCTCTCTCTCTCTCTCTCCCTCCCTCCCTCCCTCCGAGTCACACGACTCTTTTACTACAGTTTCGATAGGTGGTGATTTGATGTGAAAAAGTGGGGGCGTCAGCGAAGGACAACCAACTGCAGACACCAACTGTTGTTGGAGGTCTGGTTTTTATCACCTCATTCCTGATCTGCATACAGCAGTTGCAGTACACACAACCCTTTCTTTTTATATTTTGCTGAATCAAAATATATGACTAAGTCAAACAATTACAAAAGTTGTCCCTCTTGTCGGAACAGATCAAAAGAAGAAATCAAAGGGCCAATCCCCTCGTCAAAAGCTGTTAGATTTAGAATATCTAGCACAGTTCATTAACCAATTGTTGTTGGTTTCACGAAAAACATAAGGGATCACATATTCATCAAATGCAGAAGGAAGAAAATATCCTTGATAATAGTAAGGATGTCCTAAAGTGGCCATAGGTATTCCCTGAGTGCACATCTCTAATTTCTATGGTTGCCGAATACAAAATACTATGCCATTCCAAGAACTTGCATCCAGCAAAGAAAACATCGCCGGTATCATCTTGCAAAATAAAACTAATACCACCACCTTTAAAAAATTTAGAGAACCATCACAGTTCAGTTTGTCCCAACCAAAACAGAAGTTTAACCCAATTAAAACAAGTAATGAAAGTGTAAATAAACTTTCAGAAACATGAACATCAATGAGATCATATACGGAGGAGGGGCTATGTGGAGTATACATATAGGGGAAACTTTGAGACTATTGAAAAGAACTTTCTAGCCCACCAAATCCACTAAAAGCATATTGCAATGGTGGCTTGAAGGAGAAGATGTGCCTTAGGATCTAAAGATCATCCCTCGTTGATGCTAGGTAGCAAACGATCCAAAGGTGAGGTTTAAGTGATGTTCAATAGCATGCCAAAGATATATAACCAAGTTAAAGTGAAGAAAAAATTATGTAGACTCAGGTAGTGCAGAAAAAAGAGGACAAATGAGAGCATCACATATATTAAAACAGGCAAGTATGTCTGAGATAGGAGGCGGCAGTGCAAAAGTTTCCAAGAGAATATTTTTATCCAAGACAAAATAGGAAGCTTCCACAACATACACCAATTTCTGTGTAACTTGATTTAGCCGATGCTATACCTTTAGTATCGGGCTTCCAAACACAAATTATAAGGTTCAAAATAGATCAATTAGCTTAATCTGCCTCGTAAGGAAAGCATAAAAAGTGTGTTATGCTTGTCATTATTCAAGTGTCTATGATGCAATAAGTTGGAAACCATTATGAACAAAGGCTCATTTAAGAGCAACAGGAGCGTCAAAAATCTAGTAATCTCCCAAGATAGTAACAGGGGAGTCATCAACAATGAACTTAGAAAAACCAATTTTCAAATGATCCCGTAGTTGACTAAACAAATTCCAATACTAATTAAGCTTGAAAGGATTGTAAAACTTCCAAGGTTGATGAGAACCATATTTAGGATAGACAAATTTGACTCAAATAGTGTCAGCCTGGTTGACAAATTGAGAAATATTTCCACTTGGTAAAATGGAAATATCTCGTGATAAGAGGTGAAGACCATTGTGGTTGGAACGGTTCCACAAGAAATTATGAATAACAGAGTTTGGCTTATTAAGAGTTGAGATAGGAAACCAGGAATGAGTAGTTAAAGCATTAAGTACAGAATTGATCAAAACTCAAACAACTTGGAGTAGAGGGGTACCCTGCCATTGCCCAAGTATGCTAGATAAAGGCTGAATCATAGTTAACATCAGAAATGGAGATTCTTCTAGGAGCAATGAGCGCATGTCAGGATATTGAAAGGAGAAATATTTGCCCTTCGGAATATTGAAATGATTGTAAATTTTTCTTTCGGTGACCTGATTAATGTTCTTGGCAAGAAAATATTTTAGATTTTAGATTTTTGAATTTTTATTTTATTTTGTTAGTTTCACCTCAACCGTCTTTAGAATTGCATGATAGACCTTGAATGAGTGCGTAAAGGAAAAAACTGTAAGAAGACCCAAATGACAAACAATATTGTGCATGTGGGTAAGGAGTTGGGCCATAACAATGAAACAGAAGGAGAGTTGGGAACATGTAAGGGGACTAAGTATCTTCCTTGGTTTTTAATAGAAGAGAACCGGGAAAAATTAATCAAACAGTAAATGGAGAGAATAAGCAGATAGAGATTTCAAGAAATTTTTAATTATTATAGTGATTAGCAATGCAAAAGAGGGAGGAAAATTAGCAAGGCAAAGAAGTATATTAGTGATGACATCTGAGGAAATTTTGTCAAAAGTTTTACCAGTCATTTTTAATCATTATAAGATGATTGTTGCCCTTGGAGGAATTTCTTAGGATATAAAAGTTTTGATAAAGGAAAGAATAATCATAGGAAAATGAAGCATAAAACTAAAAGAAAATAATCTTCGTTGCTTGTGAAGCAATATAATTAAAAAATTGTAAAGAGATTAATAGGCACATAGGGTAAAGTGCGTAAAACGCATGTAAGTTGTAGATTGTCTTTGGATATCACAAGGTACTCTCGCATATTGCTACTAATTTTGATCTCCTCCTCTCTCACTTTTGGAACCTCCTATTGAGGTTTGGACAATAGACAACAAGCATTGAAAACTTCTCGTAGCAACTAGGTAGAGTTTGATGTAGACGTTTGGCTACTAGACTAAGGAAAAAGGCTATGGTTGGAAGGATTAGTTATACCTTTGGCTGTGACTTTTCTTCAAGAGTTAATTCCTTATCTACTATGACTTTTCTATTCGAAATATTCATTCCAGCAAATGCAGCTCTACTATCAATTTTCTGTCAAAACCTATTATGCTTTACCCCCCATTCTCCATCACCCCCGATATCAGTTTGGTATCAGAGCCAAAGGTTAGAGATCATGACAAGATAGAATGGAAAATATATAGTTGGTGAAGGTAGTTGCTGTGAAGATGATGCTGAGTCATTGAGGCTACAACTATGAAGATTGCTGCGTAGTCTATAAGAAAAAAATAAAATAATCGAAGAACTTCAAAGTAGACACAACCAGCATGAAAATGATGTCCATGAATTTACTCTAATGATGATACACCTCCTCATCCAAGGGAGTCGAGAAGATTTCGGGCAAGACATGAAGTCCAAGACGAGTGACAGAACAAATACAACATAAGATTGGATATTCCAGAGTTTGAAAGTAAAACTAATGTTGATGACTTTATTGATTGGCTTAGTACAGTGGAAAGAATTTTTTATTTTCATGAACCACCAGAACAAAAGAAACAAAGAGAACATGAGGGGAAGAGTATGATCGTGACATTGGAAAAAATGAAAAGGGAGCTGAAGAAAAAATATTTACCTAACAATTATCATCAAGAGATATTTCTCAAAATCCATTATTTAAAGCAAAAAGATCTTAGTATGGAAGGGTACAAAGTAGAATTCGATAACCTAATGTTAAAAGGAGAGCTTGTGGAATCAGAAGAGCAAACCATTGCAAGATTCTTAGGAGGTCTGAAGTATGAGATTGCTAAAGTTGTTCAACTGTAACCATATTGGTCTTTAAATGATGTGAGCAAGTTGACATTAAATGTTGAAAAGTAACAGAAGTTTGAAAAGAGTTCTCGGTACGGTTCAAAAGAAGGCTATATAAAAGGAGGAAGTTTCAAGCATACTATCCAAAGCAAGGTGATATCGAAAGTACAAGAAAAGGATGAAGAATCTGCTACCAGTAAAAAAACACATAATTCTTCTACCCAAGTGGCCGAAAATGCTTCAAATGTCATGGTTTTGGGCATATTGTTTTAGATTGCCCAAATATGAGGATCATAACTTTGGTTGAAGATCATAGTGATGGAGTAGATAAAGCCGACGATGAATCAAAATATGATGAAGATAAGGAAGATGTTACTTATGCAGATTATGGTTTATCTATTGTATTGCAACGTAGCTTATAAGTTTCTTATGTGGCCGAGGATGAAAGTTGGGCGAGAAAAAATATGTTTCACACTAAATGCACTTCTCTTGGTAAGGTGTGCTTGGTGATCATCGATAACGGCAACTTTGAAAATATGATATCTTTGGAGATGGTGCAAAAGCTAAAGTTGGACACAATTTCTCATCCACATCTATACCAATTATGTTGGTTGCAAAAAGAAAATAACATCAAGGTAACTAAAAGATGTTCAGTTTCGTTTTCTATTTGCAAGTATTATAAAGATGAAGTATGGTGTGATGTTGCTCCTATGGACGCTTATCATTTGCTGTTGAGAAGACCTTGACATTATAATAGAAGGGTATCGTATGATGGCTACAAACATATTTTTTTAAGGTGAATGAAAAAAATATTATCTTAGCTCCATTACAACCTTCCAAAATCAGTGCACCAAATAAAGAAGTTAGTGATTTTATGTCCTATGGTGAATGCAAAGGTGAATTATACAAGGGTGGTCATGTTATGGCTCTAGTAGCAGTAGAGGAAAATGAACAACACAAGGAGACACCAGCAATCATAAAACAAATCTTAGAGGAGTTTAAAGATGTTATACCGGAAGAGATTCTACGTGGCCTTCCATCTTTGAGAGACATCCAACATTATATTAATCTTATTCTGGGGGCTATTCTACCTAACAAAGCAGCATACAGAATGAGTCCTAAGGAGCATGGAGAACTTCAAAGAGAACTGGACGAGTTGATGGAAAAGAGATTGATTCAGGAGAGCATGAGTCCTTGTGTAGTCCAAGCTTTGTTAGTGCCTAAAAAGGATGATTTTTGAAGAATATGTATGGATAGTCGCACCATCAACAAAATCAGAGTGGACTATCATTTTCCTATATTCCAAGGTTAGATGATTAACTTGATCAATTGTGTGGTGCTTATATTTTCTCTAAAATTGATTTGAGGAGTGGCTATCACCAAATAAGAATGAGGCTCCGAGATGAGTGGAAAACAACATTTAAAACTAGAGAAGACTTATATGAATGGTTAGTTATGCCATTTTGGCTATCTAGTGCTCCTAGTACTTTCATTAAATTTATGAATCACATACTTAAGCCATGCATTGGAATGTTTGTTAGAGTTTAGATAATATATTGGTGTACAACAAGAGCAAAGAGGAGCATATGATTTGAAAGAGATCTTTCCTATTTTGAGGCAGTAAAAGCTTCATGCTAATCTAAAGAAGTGTGATTTCTTTACTTCTAGTGTTGTATTTTTGGGGTATATTATTTCAAAAAATGGAATCATGATGGATCAAAGTAAGGTAGAAGCTATTCTCAATTGGCCAACACCTGCTTCATTGCATGATGTGAGGAGTTTCCATGGCTTAACTTCCTTTTACAGAAGATTCATTAAGGGTTTCAGCTCTATTGTTGCTCCAATCATCGAATGTTTGAAATGTGATAAATTCAAATGGACTAGTGAAGCTAATGATGTTTTTAAGCTTTTAAAAAGAAAGTTGACCGAAGCTCCTATCTTAGTTCTACTAAATTTTGACAATGTGTTTAAGGTTGAATGTGATGCATCTAATGTGGGAATTGGTATTGTTTTGAGTCAAGACGAAAAACTCATTATATTTTTTAGTAAAAAGTTGAGTGATACAAGAAAGAAATATTCTACCTATGATAAGGAGTTTTATGCCATTTATCGAGCTTTATCTCATTGGAGTCAATATCTTCTTGTCAAGCCATTTGTCCTATATTCTGATCATGAGGCATTAAAGTTCATTAATCACCAACACAAGCTAAACAAGAGACATATAGCTTGGGTGGAGTTTTTGCAATCTTATAACTTTACAATCAAGCATAAATATAGTGTTCCAAATGTAGTTGTTGACGCATTAAGTAGAAAATATTTTTTATTATCAACAATGAAAGTCAAAGTGGTTGGATTTGAAACATTCAAAGATCTCTATGAAAATGATGTGGATTTTAGCTCAATATGGTAGAATTACAAATTAGGTTCATTTTAGCAATTTTCTATCTTTGATGGTTTTCTTTTTCGAGCTAATGTTTTATGTATTCTATCTTGTTCTTTGAGATAAGTAATTCTAGCTGAAGCTCACGGTGGTATTTTGGGGGGACATTTCGGTAGAGACAATAATCTAGCTCTTGTTCAATCAAACTTCTATTGGCCTAAGATGTGTAGAGATGTGGAGAGACATGTAAAGCAATATTGAGTGTGTCATTTGGCAAAAATAAGAAGTCAAAATTTTGGATTGTACACTTCATTGCCTATGCCAAATGCTTCATGGGAGGATGTGAGTCTTGATTTCGTTTTAGGACTACCAAGAATTGAAAGGAAAAAGGACTCTATTATGGTTGTTATTGACAGATTTTCAAAAAACTTACCAAAAAAAATAGATTTTCAAAAATGTCTCACTTTGTTCCCTGTAATAAATCGAATGATGCATCTCATATAGTTTTTTTTGTAAGTAAAAGTAAATTGATTATGTGTAAAGTTTCTACAAATAGCTTTATCTATACAAGTCATAGACAAAGCCAAGTAACTCATAGAGTGCGAATGCGATAGTTATGACTACACATGCTGTAGACTATAACTACTTGTGGGTACATTATTTGGCATCATTCCCAAGATCTTTAGCTAATAGCAAAATTAAATTTGATAAAAATATCTTTTTCTCTTCGGGTGAAGTGCTCGGTTTTGAGATCATGCTCCATACAGGATCTTGAGTCTCTAATAATCTCTTTCAATAGTTGAGCATTGTTTGTGTGTTGACCTTCAAAGATTCTATTACATCTCTTCTTCCACATCCACGAAATAGCGCATCTGAAAGTAACATTTGCCAGTTGTGTAAAAGGCTATTTTCTTGAGAAACATTGCATGAGGTCGCCTAGTTCTTGGTGCAAGTTTGGTTGCGGTAGTCTATTGAGTTCAAATCGCAGGAGAATCTCCTTCCATATCCATTTTGTATAATCACAAGCAAAATAGAGGTGGTCAACAGTTTCTTCTTGTTGCAAACAAAGGAAGCATCGGTTAACATGATAGATACCTCTTCTTTTCATATTGTCTATTGTAGGTAGTTTATTGAGAAGGGCCTGCCATGTACATAAGGAGTGTCTTTGTGATCCCGGTCGATCCCATGTCCAACTGCTTGGGACTCACTTGTTATTTCTTTGCCTAATTTGATTCCATGCGGATGTGGCACTAAATTTGCCATTGTCATGAGGCCAAATAAGTATATATGAAGAGTTGTTCCTGATTGGAATAGCTATGATAGTCGGCCAAAGTGATAACATTTCGGGAGAAATAGGATTAGGGAGACACCAGGTACCGTTAGCAATGAACTCAGAAACCTTCCAATCTTTGGGAGCCCCAAGATCTTTTCGTATTCTGTCGCCATATAATTGAAATATACTATTCCCATTCACCCAAGGATCGTACCACATATTAGTACTAGTTCCAGAAGAGATTGCATAAGAAATGTGTTTGATTAGCCAATTCCTTGCCTTTAAAATTCCTTTCCAAGTTGCAGAGTGGTATGTTCTTGTTGAAATTTTCCAGATTGATTCCTTTGAAAGATACCTAGCAGAAACCCATTGTGACCATAAGGAACATTTTTTTTGCAAAAGATCCCATAGTTGTTGTACCAGGCATGCTTGATTCCAATCTCCAGTATTTCTCAAGTTTAGCCCCCCTTCATCTTTCGGTTTGCAAATGCTATCCCAATTTACCATATGCATTGCCTTGTCATTTGTGCCATTCCAGAAGAAGTTCATTAATAATTGTTCAATATCTTGGAGAAGTCCAGCAGGTAGAAGAAATGCATTACACCAATATATATAGTAGGAGTGCAATACAAAACGAATGAGTTCGAGTCGTCCTGCTTTTGATAGAAGCCTATTTTTCCAAGAAGAAATTATATTCTTTATTTTTTACAGGATAGGCTGACAGTGGGTTTTGTGAATGCCTGTGGATATGAGCGGGAGACCCAAATAAGGAACTAGCAGGCTTCCCTCACTAACCCCCAAAGATTGTGCAATAAAGACCTTATCCTCAACGTAAGGGCTCATATATACTTTACTTTTAGCATGATTTAACTGAAGTCCAGAAACCATACCAAAGTCATTCATAATAGTAGCCAGGTTCTTTACTGAAGTTGGATCATTTTGGAGAAAGATAAGTAAATCATCTGCAAATGTTATATGTGATATATGAATAGAGCCAGCATTGGGTACCTTAATGCTGCCATTTAAGACTGCATGTTCCAACATATAACTAAGTCCTTCCATCGCAATAGTAAAGAGATACGGAGAGAGTGGATCATGTTGTCGGATGCCATTCGTGCTCCCAAAAAAACCAATAGATGAGCCATTAAAGAGTATCGAAAACTTTGGAGTTTCCAGGCAAGATTGAATCCAATTAACCCATTGCTGTGGGAAGTTCATATCGAGGAGCATCTTATAGATAAATTTCCTATTGACTGAATCAAAGGCTTTCCGTAAATCAGCTTTAAAACATATTTTTATCCCTCTTGCTTTTGAATGCAAATCTTTGACCAAGTCATTAGCAAGCAAAATGTTATGATGTATACTTCTCCCTTCGATGAAAGCAGCTTGATTTGGGCTAAGCATCTCATATAGTTGATTTGTATTTTAAGAAGATTGTTAAATTGCATGATATTCCAAGAACTAAAATGTTTGATCGAGATTCAAAATTTCTTAGTCATTTTTGGAGAACTCTTTGGAGGAACCTGGGTACTTCATTAAATTTCAGTAGCTTGCATCATCCACAAACCGATGGGCAAATTGAGGTAATGAACAGAAGCTTTAGTAATTTGCTTAGAAGCTATGTTGGTAAGAATATTAAGCAGTAGGATCTTATTCTTACACAAATCAAGTTTGACTACAATCGTTCTACGCATCATAGTATTGGTAAGAGTCCTTTTGAGGTTGTTTATGGTGCTAATCATACTGGTCCTTTGGACTTTGTCCCTTATTCGATAATTAAGCAATTTAGTAGAGATACTGATGAGAGAGAAAAGCATATAAAGAAGCTACATGAGAGTGTTAAAGCAAATATAGAAAAGCAAACTAAGAGGTACATGAAAGCTACCAACAAACACAAAAAATATATGGAGTTTTGATGGAAATCTTCAACTTAGCAACCATATACCCCGATAGCTAAAGAGCTATGATACATATGGAATGCAAATTGACTCTCTCCAACGATATGAAACAAGATGGATCGTTCAAGATTGAAGTTAGGAAAACTATTATAATCACATAATCAATGAAAATTTGATGAAGTAATTAGAATAGTACTTTAATTCCCTTAAAACGCCACAAACTAAGAAGCTTGATAAGTTAAAAGGAAAAACAAAGATTTTTCTTGGGTTTTGAACGCCACAAACAGAAATGCTTGATAAGTCCAAAGTTCATGCAAGAACTTAAAAATAAAACACTCATCGGTGTTGTAAGTTGAATATACTTCTTAATGTCCCCTTACAAAGAGAGTCAACTTTGTTTATATAGTATAAAGGCCAAGTACAAAAGGAATGAATATATTAAATGACATTCATATTCCTAATGCATGACTGTAGATTACTCATGAATCTATATTGAATTGTTTTGAATAATTATTCATAAAAAGCCCACAATTCCTAATATGGTCCAATATGGCTGAATGACCTTTATTCTTCAAAGATGGCTAAAAATTCATCCTTATCTCAAGGTTGGACTTTCTCTTCATGATGTTGACTTATTTGAATCAGGTTGATTATTTTAGGCTCTTCTTGTAATCATAGAACCTTGACCAAGTTTTGACTAGCTTGCTCCTTCCAAATGCCTTCTAATAAACAAGTTAAGGCTTTTTTCATCCTTTTAGTTTTTGCTCTTGTCATTGGTCCTCGATGAATAGTTAAAGGGTCTTTGGCAGAATTATAATTAACTTGCTCATTCATATCATTCCCCCTTTCCTTGAAAGGATTCATCCTCGAATCAGTGTTTTCATCACCTGCATCAAACAAAGATAAATAAGAAACATTGAAGGTTGTACTAACATTACCATACTCACCCGGTAGTTCCAACTTGTATGCATTGTCATTGATTTTTTGAGAGACTCGAAATGGACCATCTCCTCTTGGCATTAGTTTATACTTCCTTTGGTTAGGAAATCTTTCCTTCCTCAAGTGTACCTAAACCCAATCACCAGGTTCAAATACTACTTGCTTTCGGCCTTTGTTGTGTTGTTTATCATATTGTAGAGTTTTCTTTTCAATTTGTGTTTGGACCCTTTCATGCAATGCTTTGACAAAATCAGCTTTTTGCTTACCATCCAAATTGGCCTTTTCTAGAGGTAAAGGTAGCAAATCCATAGGAGTTAATGGATTGAACCCGTACACAACTTCAAATGGGGAATAGTTTGTTGTAGCATGCACATTTCTGTTATAAGCAAACTCCACATGTGGCAAACATTCCTCCAATTTTTTTAAAATTTTTTAAATTATGGCCCTCAAAAGTATTGATAAAGTTTGATTTACCACCTCCGTTTGTCCATCTGTTTGTGGGTGACAATTGGTTGAATACAATAGCCTTGTACCCAACTTGCTCCAAAGTGTTTTCCAAAAGTGACTAAGGAACTTCACATCTCTATCACTCACAATTGTCTTTGGAATGCCATGTAATCTTACAATTTCTTTGAAGAACAGCCCCGCAACATGTGTTGCATCATCTGTTTTGTGGCAAGGAATAAAATGTGCCATCTTGCTAAACCTATCAATAACAACAAAAATAGAATCTCTCCCTCCTTTTGACTTTGATAAACCCAAGACAAAAGTCCATGGATATATCAACCCAAGGCTTACTAGTTATAGGAAGAGGAGTATACAATCCATGAGGCATTACTTTAGATTTAGCTTGTTTACAAGTAATGCATTTCTCACATAATCTCTCAACATCTCTTTTCATGTGTGGCCAAAAAAAATGATCACTTAACACATCTAAAGTTTTTCTAATTCCGAAATGCCCCATTAAACCTCCACTATGTGCCTCTCTCACAAGTAATTCTCTCGTTGAACTTGAGGAATACACAACTTATTTTCTTTGAAAAGAAAATCATCATGCCTGAAGAACTTATCAAAATCCCCTTTCTCACATGCCCCATAAACATTAGCAAAATCATGATCAAAATTATATAAATTTTTAATATACTCAAAACCCAATAATTTTGCATCAAGTTGAGAAATTAGAGCATATCTTCTAGAAAGAGCATCGGCAACCACATTTTCCTTACCTTGTTTATACTTGATGATGTATGGAAAGGATTCAAGAAACTCCACCCATTTTGCATGCCTACGGTTTAGTTTTCCTTATCCTTTGAGATATTTCAAGGACTCATGATCAGTGTGTATAATGAATTCCTTATACCAAAGATAGTGCTGCCATGTCTCTAACACTCTTACCAAAGCGTAAAACTCCTTATCATATATTGGGTAGTTAAGACTTGCTCCACTTAGCTTCTCACTAAAGAATGCAATGGGTCTGCCTTCTTGCATTAAGACTCCTCCAATTCCTATTCCACTCACATCACACTCAATCTCAAAAGTTTTAGCAAAGTTCGGTAAAGCAAGCAAAGGTGCTGAACTGAGTTTATCTTTAAGCAAGTTAAAAGCATCATCTTGTTTTTCACCCCATCTAAATCCCATATTCTTTTTTATACATTCAGTTAATAGTGTAGCAATTGTAGAAAAATCCTTAATGAATCTTCTATAAAAGTTAGCAAGACCATGAAAACTTCTAACATCACTAACACTAGTATGTTTTGGCCACTCCCTAATTACTTTCACTTTTTCTTGATCAACATAGATTCCTTTATCATTAACAATATATCCAAGAAAAGTAATTTTATTAGTGCAAAAAGTGCATTTCTTTATATTAGCATATAACTTTTCTTTTCTAAGAACGTCAAAAATAGCTTTTAAATGTGTTACATGCTCATCTAAACTTTTGCTATATACAAGTATATCATCAAAATAAACCACTACAAATTTTTCAATGTAAGCACGTAAAATATGATTCATCAATCTCATGAAAGTACTAGGTGCATTAGTTAGGCCAAAAAGCATAACCAACCATTCATATAAACCATGTTTAGTTTTGAAAGCGGTTTTTCATTCATCACCTTCATGCATTCTTATTTGATGATATCCAAATTTTAAATCAATTTTTTAAAACACACAAGAACCATGCAATTCATCCAAAATATCATCTAGCTTAGGAATAGGATGTATATACTTTACCGTGATTTTGTTGATGGCTCGGCAATCAACACACATTCTCCATGATCCATCCTCTTTAGGCACCAATAGAATAGGAGCTGCACATGGACTCATGCTTTCTCGCACATAACCCTTTTTCATAAGCTCACTTACTTGTTTTTGGATTTCCTTGGTCTCTTAGGGGTTGCATCTATATGCTGGCTTATTTGGTATGCTTTTTTTTTTGGTAAGTAAAAGTAATTTGATTATGTGTAAAGTTTCTACAAATAGCTTTATCTATACAAGTCATAGACAAAGCCAAGTAAGTAACTCATAGTTATGACTACACATGCTGTAGACTATAACTCCTAATTACAATCATAAAAGAAAATATTTATCCAGATATATCAAAACTACCTGTGGGTACATAATTTGGCATCATTCCCAAGATCTTTAGCTAATAGCAAAATTGAATTTGATAAAAATATTTTTTTCTCTTTGGGTAAAGTGCACCATTTTGAGATCTTGCTCCATACAGGATCTTGAGTCTCTTATAATCTCTTTCAATAGCTGAGCATTGTTTGTATGTTGGCATTCAAATATTCTGTTACATCTCTCATTCCACATCCACCAAATAGCGCATCTGAAAGTAACCTTTGCCAGTTGTGTGAGAGGCCCCTTTCTTGAGAAACATTGCATGAGGTCGCATAGTTCTTGGTGCAAGTTTGGTTGCGGTAGTCTATTGAGTTCAAATCGCTGGAGAATCTCCTTCTATATCCATTTTGTATAATCACAAGCAAAATAGTGGTGGTCAACAGTTTCTTCTTGTTACATACAAAGGGAGCATCGGTTAACATGATAGATACCTTTTCTTTTCATATTGTCTATTGTAGGTAATTTATTGAGAAGGGCCTGCCATGTACATAAGGAATGTCTTTGTGATCCCGGTCGATCCCATGTCCAACTGCTTAGGACCCACTTGTTATTTCTTTGCCTAATTTGATTCCATGCGGATGTGACACTAAATTTGCCATTGTCATGAGGCCAAATAAGTATATCTGAAGAGTTGTTCCTGATTGGAATAGCTATAATAGTCGGCCAAAGTGATAACATTTCGGGAGAAATGGGATTAGGGAGACACCAGGTACCGTTAGCAATGAACTCAGAAACCTTCCAATCTTTGGGAGCCCCAAGATCTTTTCGTATTCTGTCACCATATAATTGAAATATACTCTTCCCATTCACCCAAGGATCGTACCACATATTAGTACTAGTTCCAGAAGAGATTGCATAGGAAATGTGTTTGATTAGCCAATTCCTTGCCTTTAAAATTCCTTTCCAAGCTGCAGAGTGGTATGTTCTTGTTGAAATTTCCCAGATTGATTCCTTTGAAAGATACCTAGCAGAAACCCAATGTGACCATAAGGAACATTTGTTTTGCAAAAGATCCCACAATTGTTGTACCAGACATGCTTGATTCCAATCTCTAGTATTTCTCAAGTTCAGCCCCCCTTCATCTTTCGGTTTGCAAATGCTATCTCAATTTACCATATGCATTGCCTTATCATTTGTGCCATTCCAGAAGAAGTTCATTAATAACCGTTCAATATCTTGGCGAAGTCCAGCAAGCAGAAAAAATGCATTACACCAATATATAGAGTAGGAGTGCAATACCGAACGGATGAGTTCGAGTCGTCCTACTTTTGATAGAAACCTATTTTTCCAAGAAGAAATTATATTCTTTATTTTTTGCAAGATAGGCTGACAGTGAGTTTTGTGAATGCCTGTGGATATGAGCGGGAGACCCAAATAAGGAACTGGCAAGCTTCCCTCACTAACCCCCAAAGTTTGTGCAATAAAGACCTTATCCTCAACGTAAGGGCTCATATATACTTTACTTTTCGCATGATTTAACTGAAGTCCAGAAACCATACCAAAGTCATTCATAATAGTAGCCAAGTTCTTTACTAAAGTTGGTTCATTTTGGAGAAAGATAAGTAAGTCATCTGCAAATGTTATATGTGATATATGAACAGAGCCAGCAATGGGTACCTTAATGCTGCCGTTTAAGACTGCGTCTTCCAACATACAGCTAAGTCCTTCCATTGCAATAGTAAAAAGATACGGAGAGAGTGGATCACCTTGTCGGATGCCATTCGTGCTCCCAAAAAAACCAATAGGTGAGCCATTAAAAAGTATCGAAAACTTTGGAGTTTCCAGGCAATATTGAATCCAATTAACCCATTGCTGTGGGAAGTTCATATCGAGGAGCATCTTATAGATAAACTTCCTATTAACTGAATCAAAGGCTTTCCGTAAATCAGCTTTAAAACAGATTTTTGTTCCTCTTGCTTTTGAATGCAAATCTTTGACCAAGTCATTAGCAAGCAAAATGTTATGATGTATACTTCTCCCTTTGATGAAAGCAGCTTGATTTGGGCTAATGATCTTGTGTATTACCTTTTGCATTCTATTTGCCAATACTTTGGAGATGATCTTGTAATTGAAGTTGCATAATGATAAGGGTCGATAGTTCTCTAGTGAATCTGCCCCTGCATTCTTTGGAATTAAAAAAATAAATGTGCAATTCATCTCTCTTAGAATATGACCAGAAGAGAAAAAATGTTGGCAAGCCTTGATCACATCATTTCCAATAATAGACCAAGCAGTTTGGTAAAATTCAGTTGGAAATCCATCTGGACCTGGGCTTTTGTGCTTTGGTGACTTAAAGACAACACATACAATTTCGTCATCTGTAATTGGGGCATTGAGGATTGAAATAGCTTCCGAATCAAGTTTTCTAGTCGGCTCCACATGAATGTTATTAGGTTTCCCAGCTTGATTGAGTAAGGAATAAAAAAATTGCTCTGTGTGTGCTTTAACCTCATCTAAATTCTCAATAAGATTGTCATCTTTGTCTCTGCATTTGCAGATACGGTTAATCGCCCTTCGAGTAGCAATTGAAGCATAGAAAAATTTAGTATTGGAATCCCCTAGTGTAAGCCAATGCTGTCGAGACTTCTGCTTTGCAAAACTTTCCTCCTGTTTTAAGGCTTGCATGAAGTTATTTCTGGCTTCTGTCTCTTTGTAGATAATATTTTCATCATTTGGCTGAAGTTGCAGCTCATGTTGCAATGACATTAGTTCCTTTCTGCACAATTGAACTCTGGTGTTAATATTGCCAAAGGTATTTGTATTCCTCTCCTTTAGTGCTGGTTTACAGGCTTTGAGCTTTTGACATAAGATGTAAGGGGGGGATCCATGCGCATTAAAATTCCAAGCAGATCTGATAACATCAAGAAATTGAGGATGAGTACTCCACATGTTAAAGAATCTAAACGGTTTCTTGCCTCTTGGTGTCGTTTTTTCTGCATGTATATACATTAAAGAATGGTCAGAAAACAAAGGAGCACCATACTCAAGAAGTGAATCTGGGTAAACTGTTAACCATTCATGATTAATCAAACACCTATCAAGTCGAGCCATTATTTTTCTGTTAGCAGCACCTTGATTACTCCAGGAGAGCCAATTACCCACAGATTTCATATCAAACAATGCTGCAGTGTCAATGTAATCATTAAAACTTTGAAGCTGGCTTTCTGAAAGTTGTCTACCCCCCTCTTTTTCATTTGTGTACTGAACAGTATTAAAGTCTCCAAGAACAATCCAAGGTACATTGAGACAACCATTTACAATATTAGTCAGGTCAGACCAAAGAGTATTTCTTTCTTGCATACTATTCGAAGCATATATGCCAGTGAAATTGAATTGACAGCCATTCTTTTTATCCTCTACCTTAAGATGAATGAATTGATCAGTAGCAGAAATAAACCAAGCATTAATAGAGTTAGGATGCTATAATACCCATATTCGACCAAAAGTTTCATTTGATGAGTCTACAGCATGTGTAGTCATAACTATCGCATTAGCACTCTATGAGTTACTTGGCTTTGTCTATGACTTGTATAGATAAAGCTATTTGTAGAAACTTTACACATAATGAATTTTACTTTTACTTACCAAAAAAAAGTTTCATTTGAGTCATTGGTAAACAGTTCTACGTCCGACTATATTAAATTCTTTTGAGCTTGAACGCGCGATTGTTTAATTTTCGTTTCCACTAGAATAACAATATCACATGCGGCAGACTTGATTATTCTGTTGAGCTCCCGACATTTCTTCGGCTTATTAAGTCCGCGAACATTCCCGCATGTTATCTTCATTAGTAATAAACAAATGAAAAGGTAGTAAGGTATTCATCCTACGACTTTGGATGGATTGTACCATCCTTTTTCTTATCCTTCGGTTTTGCATTTTCCTCCCTCACAATATCCTTACCTTTTATGGCTTTATTCCTATATTTATCTACTTCATCTACAGCTTGCAGATTTTTAAACTTTAAAGTACCTTGAATCATGTGATCTTGATTGGCAGGGTTTGTTGAAGCTCGATAAGATTGTTGCAGCCCAATATCTTGAATAGTACTTGTTGGAGCAACCTGGCTAGAGAGGTTTGTTGGGGCATGAGTTTATTGAGACAGAATATCCTTGTTGGCGATGTTTGTTGTGGCCTGAGTTTGTTGAGGAAGAATATCCTTGCTGGCGATATTTGCTTGGACCTGAGTTCGTTGAGCTATTGTGGATGGATCCGATGATATTGGAAGAGATGAAGTTCCTGACTTATGTTTCTCCTGTCCACTAGTACCATGGGAAACCTCTGTTGTGGAAGGCTCTGACATTATAGGAAGAGATAATGTTTTGGAATTGTCCTTCTGTTCGCAATGCTTTCCTTGCGAGTCAGAATGCTCAATAGTTTTCGCCACCATCGGTGCTACTGCCATTAGAGAAGAATCACTTTGTTGCGGATGCGCTTGACGTGGTTGATAGACCTTTGTGGTTGGTTTTGGGGTTTGCTGACAAGCTCCATTTGCATGACCAAAAGATAAGCAACGCTGACATCATTGTGGCTTCCAGGAATATGAGACATGTACCTTCCGAGTGTTCCCGTCAAGATCACGATAGAAAACCTCATTAGGAAGATCTTCATCGGAAGAAACCAGCACACATGCTCGTGCAAATGCTAATCTCGTCTGAGCTGCTGTTGCTTTGTCGATGTAGAGTGGCTGTCACAGAGTGCTGCATAACTTTGCAATAAAACGTCGACTCCAAAGATGTAGAGGCAGTCCTTGAAAGGATACCCATAATGGAATAGACTGTAGGCTATCTAACTCCAAATGGACATCAGGAGACCAACGTCGTAGAATCATTGGATGACCACGGATAGTCCAGAATCCTTCGAGGATTCGTTGCAAATCTTCTTCAGAGTATAGCTTGCAAACAAAGAATCCGTTCTCCAGCATATGTAGATCAAATGTCGATATTCCCCATCGAGTTTTGATAAATGAGGATAGTGGGAAATAAGATGTTTTGAGACCTACCACATAGCCAACAATCGCCATAGACCATGTCTCAATAAGCTCTGCTGAATCAGCAGTCTCGTATACAGCAATCTTCTTATCAGCCTGAACTTCTGGAGTAAAGAATTCCAAGCTTAGATCTGGATTTCCAACCGGAGCCTTGAAGAGGCTAGTCCAAGGCCGAGGATCGTTGGAAATGAGAGCATGCTGCCGTGATCTAGAGCGCGACCTGCTTCGATGCTGCTTCGTCGAAGGAGTTTCTCTCTGGAAAGGTTGGGGGGTAGCGGTAGGGAGCCTTGCAACCCTCTCGCCACCATCGCCAGCCCTAGGGGCCGTCGCTGCCATGTTTGATCCCTCTTCTGGTCGCCGCTACAGAAACGTCGCCATTGGGAAAAGCCACCGCTACAGTATATTAGATCGCCGCTACAGTACCGTCGCCCTAGGGAGATCTGGTTTACAGAATCATTGCCCTTGGGGAGAAGCCGACGCTACAGAGATTTGGTCGCCGCTACAGTGTCGTCGCCCTAGATCTGGTCGCTGCTACAGTGTCGTCGCCGCCGCTACAGTACCGTCGTCCTTGGGAGATCTGATCGCCTCTACAGTGTCGTCGCCCTTCACCCGTAGGAGAAAGCCGACGCTGCAGGAGTTAGATCGCCTTAGGGAGATATGGTCGTCGCTACAGTACCATCGCCCTAGATCTGGTCCGCCGCCGCTACAGTACCGTCGCCCTTCGCCCGTGGGAGAAAGCCGATGTTGCAGGAGTCGGATCGTCCTAGGGAGATCTGGTCGCCGCTACAGTATCGCCGCCGCCGCTACAGTATTGCCACCGCCGCTACAGTACGTCGTCCATAACATCTATTCAGTTCTTGTGAACTCTGTTATTTGGTATGCTTGCACTTGGAATGAAATCAATTTGATGCTCAATTCCTCTAATTGGTGGCAAACCATTAGGAACTTCTTCGAGAAAGAGATCCTCATTTTCCTGCAAAAGATCAACAATAACACTAGGCAAACTCTTGTCAATTTTGTTAGAAGCAATCAGAACATCCTTGTACATAAGTACAAGTAAGGGCTGCCTCATGGTTAAGGCTTTCTTCACATCACTCATTTTGGCATAAACACTCATTTTTCTTTCACTCAAACTTTCTTTGTTTTCTCTCCCCGTGTATTTCCCAATACTCTCATTTTTATCACTCAACTCATCATTTTCTTTTTTCTCTCTTTCTTTTTCCCCCCCTAAAGTTTTGGTTAATGAAGACTCAAGCTCCTCATATCATTGTTTTATACGCATTTGGTCCTCAAAAATTATCTTTGGAGGCAAAGATCCAAGCTGATATTTGCTAGTCATAGGTACCCAGCAAGCCAATCACGTGAGTGATGACACGTGTGACTTGATACAGAATCTTTTTGCTTATTATATTTTGGTGTATATCACTTTATAACTATTGCATAAATGCATATATATATTGTGATGTCCTTGGATTTGTGCAATGGGAATCGGATCGTGATGAGATCACGATAATGAGATCGATTCACCTTTAAACACATATCCTAAATAATCCCGGTCATAGGTTACTCGAGAGGGGCATCGTGATAACCGGATAGACTGGTGTGCTGTATACCTGTTCATATGATGGATGCAGTTGGTCTCATAGCTGCTCGTGTAGGGTCACTAGGGATACAGTACAGGTGCTCATTCGAAAATGAGTTCACTGATTGATCCGCTTATGGAATGTTGGATGGTTGATGATGCCTTATTGTCAGACAGCGATTCCATAGTCCTAGTGGTATATCTAGTCCTTAAACTTGAGACACCAAGGATGTCCTGTATGAGTGCTCCACTCTTTGATACCAAACTTATAGGTTTGGCTGTCCCAGATCTAGTACAGCTGGTCATTGGGAGTGGTAGTCGACCTTACGAGGGCTATTGAGTGTCGATAGAGGATCATCCACTCTCGGTATCATGAGAGGAATATCCCATGTGTTCTTGCTCAGACAAATCCCTGGCTAGGGTCATTCGAGTTGAGAGAGAAAGAGTTCTCCGGGAGAATCTGATTAGAGCGAAACTCGAGTAGAAACCGTATGGGTCTGACAGCACCATGCTCGATATACGGTCTCTGGGATATTAGAGGGATGAGGGACTATAGGTACACGGTAACTGAGGACAGACAGGTCCAATGGATTGGATTCCCTTATATCGTCTGGGGACTACAGCGTAGTGGCCTAGTACGTCCGTAGTCGATGAGTCGAGTGAATTATTACAGAGATAATAATTCACTGAGTTAGAAGGAGTTCTGACAGGTATGACTCACGGCCAGCTCGATATTGGGCCTAGAGGGTCACACACATATGGTATGCATTGCGATGAGTAGAGGTTCAGATATGAGATATCCGACGGAGCCCTTATCTTTTTGGATGCAGATCTAATACCCACTAGGGGAGGACCCATTAGGGTTTGACAGGGGACTTCTATAAATTGGAGGGATTCAGAGCCTCATAGGCTAGAGCCTTTACTTGCCTTTCCTATTCTCCTCTCCCTATCTACCTCAGAGCAGGCCTGGAGTTTTGAGAAGCGTCGTCGCAACCCTGCTATGTGGATCACCGCTAGAGAGGAGGACGCTTGACCTCCTTCACCCTCTCCTAAGGATCTGCAAGGAAACAGGGATATACGATCTCCCTATGTAACACAATCTACTATATACGCAATTTTAAGTTTCACGGATTTTGCGCACCAATCTTCGCACGACGACGAACATCTCTTTGGGAATCGGGGATTTTGTTTTCTTATTCTTCCGCTGCGCATATGATGTCGCCCCCAAGATTTCCCAACAATATTTCTATCCATCTATGATCAAAGAATAACAGTTCTTGAATCCATCATGTATTACCCTTCGATCGTATTGCCATGGTCTCCCCAATAACATATGACTAGCATACATAGGTACCACATCACACCAAACTTCATCCTTATATCTACCAATTGAAAAGAAAATTAACACTTGTCGATTTACCTTTACTACACCACTATCATTCAACCATTGTAACTTGTAAGGTTTTGAATGCTTGATAGTAGGTAATTTCAGTTTCTCCACGAGCAAGGTGCTTGCCACATTTGTGCAACTTCCACTATCAACAATCACATTACACAACTTGTTAGCAATCAAACAATGAGTATGAAACAGATTTTTCACGTTGTTCACCATGTTCATCATTTTCATTTTGCAAACTAAGTATGCGTTGAACAACTAGATTTTCACCTTTAGCAAACTCTACATCACTAGTATCCTCTAGAATGTCTTCATCATCCTCTTTCTCACTTTCAGATTCTACAATTCCATCCCTCATGATCAAAACTCTTTTATTATGACATTCGCGTGCCACATGTCCATGCCCAAGGCACTTAAAACACTTAATACCTCTAGTTTGATTAGGTAGATTCTCACCTTTACCCTTGCTGCCTAATTCATTTCTACCTTTAGTCTCATCAATTTTAGGCTTAACAATGGGTTTATCATCCTTTTTACTCCAATTTGGTTTCCAAGAAGAAGAAGAACCCGAATAAGGTTGTGAATCATACCTTGCGCCTTTTCTTTTGAGTTGCCTCTCAATCTCCACATAATGTTGCAATTCTACAAGATTAGTAATGTTCTTGTTTAATCCACTCAGGAATCAAGCCATGGTGGCCTGATTGTCTTCATCCACATTAGCCCTTATCATGGTTATCTCCATCTCCTTGTGATACTCATCAACACTCATAAAACCTTGTGTCAAGGTTTGCAGCCATTAATGCAAATCCCTATAGTAATAGCTAGGGACAAATCTCCTCCTCATGATTTGTTTCATCTCTAACCAAGTCTCCACGGGCCTTTCACAATTTCTACGCCTGTCTTTACACAATTGATCCCACCAAACAATAGCATAATCAAAAAATTCAACAGCGGCTAATTTTACCTTTTTTTACCTTTTTCTCTTCAGAGTAGTTATGACACGACACTGTAGCGGCGGCCAGATCTCCCTAGGGCGATCTGACTCCTGCAGCGGCGACTGTTGGGAAATCATAAGGGGCGACATCATATGCGCAGCGGAAGAACAAGAAAACAAAAATCCCCGATTCCCAAAAAGATGTTCATCGTCGTGCGAAGATTGGTGCGCAAAATCCGCAAAAAACACAAAACTGCGTATAAAGATTGTGTTACCTAGGGAGATCGTATATCCCTGTTTCCTTGCAGATCCTTAGGAGAGGGTGAAGGAGGTCAAGCGTCCTCCTCTCTAGCGGTGATCCACACAGCAGGGTTGCGACGATGCTCCTCAAAACTCCAGGCCTACTCTGAGGGGGAGAGGGAGAGGAGAATAGGAAGGGCAAGCAAAGACTCTAGCCTATGAGGCTGTGAATCCCTCCTATTTATAGAGATCCCGTGTCAAAACCCTAATGGGTCCTTTCCCTAGTGGGTATTGGATCTGCATCCAATAAGACAAGGGCTCCGTCGGATATCTCATATCCGAACCTCTACTCATCGCAATGCCTACCATATGTGTGTGACCCTCTAGGCCCAATATCGAGCTGGCCGTGAGTCATACCTGTCAGAACTCCTTCTAACTCAGTGAATTATTATCTCTGTAATAATTCACTCGACTCATCGACTACGGAAGTACTAGGCCACTACGCCGTAGTCCCCAGACGATACAGGGGAATCCAATCCATTGGACCTGTCTGTCCTCAGTTACCATGTACCTATAGTCCCTCATCCATCTAATATCCCACAGACCGTATATCGAGCATGGTGCTGTCAGACCCATACGGTTTCTACTCGAGTCTCGCTCTAATCGGATTCTCCCGGAGAACTCTTTCTCTCTCAACCCGAATGACCCTGGCCAGGGATTTGTCTGAGCAAGAACACATGGGATATTCCTCTCATGATACCGAGAGTGGATGATCCTCTATCGACACTCAATAGCCCTCGTAAGGTCGACTACCACTCCCAATGACCAGCTGTACTAGATCTGGGAACAGCCAAACCTATAAGTCTGGTATCAAAGAGTGGAGCACTCATACAGGACATCCTTGGTGTCTCAAGTCTAAGAACCAGATACACCACTAGGACTACGGAATCGTTGTCTGACAATAAGACATCATCAACCATCCAGCATTCCGTAAGCGGATCAATCAGTGAACTCATTCTCCAATGAGCACCTGTACTGTATCCCTAGTGTCCCTACACGAGCAGCTATGAGACCAGCTGCATCCATCATATGGACGGGTATACAGCACACCAGTCTATCCGGTTATCACGATGTCCCTCTCGAGTAACCTATGACCGGGATTATTTAGGATATGTGTTTAAAGGTGAATCGATCTCATTATCGTGATCTCATCACGATCCGATTCCCATTGCACAAATCCAAGGACATCACAATATATATGCATTTATGCAATAGTTATAAAGTGATATACGCCAAAATATAATAAGTAAAAAGATTCTGTATCAAGTCACACGTGCCATCACTCACGTGATTGGCTTGCTGGGCACTTATGACTAGCAATCTCCCACTTGACCTAAAGCCAATCACCTATGTGTCTGATCCCCATCAGACCCCTGTGACGCTCAAAGACAATCTGAGACAATGGCTTTGTTAGTGGATCTGCAATGTTATCTTCGGATGGAACTCTTTCCACTGCTACATCTCCTCGGGTCACGATCTCTCTTATAAGCTGGAACCTCCTCAGAACATGCTTAGATTTCTGATGAGACCTAGGTTCCTTCGCTTGAGCAATTGCCCCGTTGTTGTCGCAATATAGGGAGATCGGCTCCTCACTATCCGGCACGACTCCCAAATCTGTGATGAACTTCTTCAACCAGACTCCCTCCTTTGCTGCATCTGATGCAGCAATGTACTCCGCCTCTGTGGTCGAGTCAGCAGTGGTATCTTGCTTGGAACTCTTCCAGCACACTGCTCCTCCATTCAAGGTGTACACATACCCTGAATTCGACTTGCTATCATCGACATCAGATTGAAAACTTGAGTCAGTGTAGCCTTCAACCTTAAGGCTATTACCTCCATATACTAGTAAAAGATCCTTAGTCCTTCTCAAGTACTTAAGGATACACTTTACTACTTTCCAGTGCTCCAAGCCTGGATCCGCCTGATACCTGCTCGTGACACTCAGAGCATGCGCTATATCAGGCCTAGTACATAGCATGGCATACATGATAGACCCTATTGCTGAGGCATAAGGTATCATATCCATGTTCGCCCTTTCTTCTGGAGTCTTTAGGGACATACTCGTAGAAAGCAATATCCCATGTCTCATCGGTATGAGACCTCTTTTGGAATTTTCCATGCCAAACCTTTTGACAATAGTTTCTATGTACCTGGACTGGGACAAGCCAAGCATCCTTTTGGATCTATCTCTATAGATTCTAATCCCCAAGATATAAGATGCTTCTCCTAAGTCCTTCATGGAGAAGTGTCTAGATAACCAAGCCTTTATTGTGGATAGCATTCCTATGTCATTCCCAATGATGAGGATGTCATCCACATATAACACCAAAAAGCTAATAGCGCTCCCACTTACCTTTCTGTATACACAAGGCTCATCTTCGTTCTTAACGAAGTCATAAGATCTGATTGCCTCATCAAATCTTATGTTCCAACTTCGGGAAGCTTGCTTTAGTCCATAAATGGATCTAAGCAACCTACACACCTTATCTGGGCAGTTCTTGGACACGAATCCCTCAGGTTGCATCATATACACCTCCTCCTCCAGGTTCCCGTTGAGGAATGCGGTTTTTACATCCATCTGCCAGATCTCATAATCATAGTGTGCTGCAATAGCCAATAGAATTCTGATGGATTTTAGCATTGCTACGGGTGAGAAAGTTTCGTCGTAGTCAACACCTTGCCTTTGACGATACCCCTTAGCCACTAGCCTTGCTTTATAGGTCTCTACCTTTCCATCTACTCCGATCTTTTTCTTAAAGATCCACTTGCAACCGATGGGTACAATACCTTCGGGTGCATCAACTAGGTTCCAAACCTTATTGGAGTACATAGAATCCATCTCAGAATTCATGGCTTCTTTCCACTTCCCGGAGTCTATACTCATAATAGCCTCCTCGTAGGTCTGAGGATCAATATCCTCTACATCATCTGCTCTAATATGTCCCACATATCTCTCAGGAGGATGGGATACTCTATCAGACCTGCGTAAAGTTGAAACTTGTGTATTAGATACCTGAACAGACTCGGGCTGTAGAGTGGTGCTTGAGCTTGGTTCTCCAACCTCGCTCAATTCTATCATTCTCCCACTGTCTCCGTCAAGAATGTGTTCCTTCTCAAGGAACACTGCTCTCTTAGCTACAAAGACCTTTTGGTCCTCGAGATGATAGAAGTAATACCCACAAGTTTCCTTGGGGTATCCCACAAATTTACATCGCCCTGTCCTTGATTCTAACTTATCGGGGTTGTGTCTTTTAACATGGGCAGAGCAGCCCCAAATCTTAACTACTTTAAGATCAGGCTTCTTCCCTTTCCATATCTCATATGGTGTAGACACCACCGACTTAGTTGGAACTCTGTTCAGAAGGTAAGCTGCGGTTTCTAGGGCATATCCCCAGAATGAGATGGGTAGGTCAGCGAAACTCATCATGGACCGTACCATATCTAATAATGTACGATTTCTCCTTTCAGAGACACCATTGAGCTGAGGTGTATAAGGAGGTGTCCATTGGGATAATATCCCATGGTCCTTGAGGAAGTGAGTAAACTCTGTACTTAAGTACTCACCTCCTCGATCTGATCGAAGAGTTTTGATACTCTTTCCAGTCTGGTTCTCCACCTCATTCTTATACTCTCTGAATTTCTCAAAGGCCTCGGACTTGTACTTCATTAAGTACACATATCCATACCTTGAGAAATCATCAGTAAATGTAATGAAGTAGGAGTAACCTCCAATGGCATGAGTTGACATGGGTCCACATACATCACTATGTATGAGTTCCAACAACTCAGTGGCTCTCTCTCCAGTTCCACTAAATGGAGAGTTGGTCAGTTTTCCACGAATGCAAGGCTCACAAGTTGCATATGACACATAGTCGAATGGATCTAGATATCCATCATTTAGCAACTTTTGAATCCTTCTTTCATGGATGTGACCTAGCCTACAATGCCACAGGTATGCACTGTTCAACGCATCTCGTTTCCTTTTGGACACATTTATATTCATGATATGTGGAGTGGTGTCTAACATAAATAAACCATTATGCAATGTTCCTTTCGTGATGATCTTATCATCTAATAATATCGAACAACCATTGTTCTCAAAAACAAATTTATATCCACTAACTGTTAAACATGAAATGGAGATAATGTTTTTGATAATAGAAGGAACAAAATAACATGCATCTAATGCAATAAAAGCTCCACTAGGCAGATGTAGGGCGACCTCGCCAACAGCTAATACAGCAACTTTTGCTCCATTACCCATCTTGAGGTCCATCTCGCCTCTCTCTAGTCTCCTAGGCCTTGCCAGAACCTGCAACGAATTACATATATGATAAGCACTACCGGTATCTAATACCCATGTGTTATCATAAGAGTCTGACAAATGGAGACTGATCATGAATGTACCTGAAGCTTCATCAAGCTTTTGTTTCGCCCTTTCTGCAAGGTACTCTTTGCAGTTTCTCTTCCAGTGCCCATCTTTACCACAGTGGAAGCACTGGCCTTTGTCCTTTGTTGGGTCTTTCTTAGCAACCTTTGCTTTACCTTGTTTGCCCTTGCCCTTTCCCTTCTTAAGGGACCTTTCTGCTTTCCTTTTCTTTCTGGTCTCACCAGTGTAGAGAACTGGCTTCTCTTTCTTAATAGTACTCTCTGCCTCCCTCAACATATTGAGGAGCTCTGGGAGAGTCACCTCAAGCTTGTTCATATTAAAGTTCATTATGAACTGTGAAAAGGAATCTGGTAGGGACTGAAGCACAATGTCCACACACAAGTTATCCTCTAGGACCATTCCTAGACCTGTGAGTTTCTCTATCCACTCAATCATCTTTAGGACATGGTTCTGAACCGGTGTCCCCTCAGTCATCCTAGCGCGGAAAAGGCTCTTGGATATCTCATATCGTTGAGTCCTTCCCTGTTCCTCAAACAATTTACGGACATGTAGGAGAATGGATCTGGCATCCATCTTTTCATGTTGTCTCTGTAACTCTGGAGTCATAGAGCCCAACATATAGCACTGAGCAAGAGTGGAGTCATCAATGTACTTCACGTAGCGAGCGATCTCATCCTCGCTTGCCCCTTCTTCGGGTGTAGGCATCACTGTATCAAGGACGTACACGATTTTCTCCGCTGTGAGAACAATTCTCAAGTTACGGAGCCAATCCGTATAATTTGGACCAGTGAGGCGGTTGACATCAAGTATGCCACGTAAGGGATTTGAAAGCGACATTTTCTGAAAATAAAGATGTAGCAAAAATGAATAACATGCAGATTTTGCAAGAAATAAACTATCAAGATATGGACTTCTATCTTAATATGCTCCCACTATTTTACTAACGAGTCACGCGACACCCTCAGCACGTGAAACGGAAGTCTCCGGCAGACTTCTAGTGGGGATCAGGATCCAATCAGCGTCTTAGTGTAACCTCGAGGGACTCGACCAATCACACTAAGCCTAAAAGGTAGACAACTCTTGCCGATCACAACTCCTTGTGATTCCCGTCCTGTTCGGCCTCCGAATCACCATGGCCTCGAGGGACTCGACCAACCATGATGCTCGGTTAAGTCAACACCTTCGTTACAAGATGAGTCTGATTTGATGATATACCCTCGAGGGACTCGACCAAGCATATCATGCCCTCAGGTCACCGGTGACATCTCTATGTCGTAAGCAAGATAGCGAATCGCGATATAGGTGAGTCTCGAGGGACTCGACCAACTCAACCTACACCGGGATTCGGTTCCTACTCATAACGATGGAAGGCCACGTGGGTCAATCTAATTGCCTCATGTTTACCGACTTAATATTATCGAGAGATGTTTCTATGATTTAGTCTCCTAATATGACATGTCACACATATGCATATTTAATATATATCTACATCGCATGCAAATATATATACATATCTAGTATGTGTATAAGCAATCACACCAGATGATCATGGACCACAACCTAATATGATTAGGCCCGAGCCAGTAGGCCTAATCACTCACATCAAGATCTATGTGTGCAACGGTGCATCTCCATGCCTTGTGATCGTCCATCTCGTCCTCGTCGGTTCCGTCGACATCTTGATGCATCTCCATGCATCACGATCGTCCGTCTCGTGGGTCCCGCTATGGCATCCACGCTCCCGCTGCGCCTCCTCATGTGATTACAACTTAATCATAGGCACGCAGGCCCGACAATAAACGAGAAATATAATGGAGGTTCGCAGACCTCAATAATAATAATCACAAGTACACACATCACACGGTCCATGATCATCCGTCCACACATCATACATCACATGTATAAATAATCATCATCATGTAGGACTACTAGATAATAATAAAAATAATAATCAACTAAACCTTTTAATTAATTAATATTTTCTGAAATCAGGGATATATAGGGAATTTCTCAATTCCTAAGGGTATTTTCGTAATTTGGACAAAAGACAGAAACTGGAATTTCTCAAATTCCGAGGGGCAAAACTATCTTTTGCCCAGAAAACCCTAATACCCTTTGCCCTTTTTGCTGCTGCCGCCGCCGCCACCCTGCCGGCGGCGGCCTGTGCGGCGGGGCGAGGGCACTGCCCTCGCCTGCAGGCGGCACGCCCGCTGGCGGCGATGCCGCTGCGGGTGGGCGCCCCCTTCGGGCGCCGCTTCCTTTCGGCGGCAGGCGCCGCTGCCCTGCGGCGCCTCTGCCCGTGGGTTACCAGCCCCGCCAGCAGCAAGCCTGCTGCAAGCAGACCGCCGGCCGGCTGTTGCAGGCACAGCGCTTGCGCATGCGCCGGCGCTGTGCTGCCTGGCTGCGGCTGCAGCTGCGGCTGCCGCTACAGGTGGCTGCAGGTATGCAGATCGAGGGCAGCAACTGTTGCTGCCCTTCCTCGCTTTTGCGTCAACGATTTTGACGTCAATATTCTTCCTAAACACAACACACGCAGTTCAAAACCAATCATTCGCACGAACAACCTGGCTCTGATACCACTGTTGGGAAATCATAGGGGGCGACATCATATGCGCAGCGGAAGAACAAGAAAACAAAAATCCCCGATTCCCAAAAAGATGTTCATCGTCGTGCGAAGATTGGTGCGCAAAATCCGCAAAAAACACAAAACTGCGTATAAAGATTGTGTTACCTAGGGAGATCGTATATCCCTGTTTCCTTGTAGATCCTTAGGAGAGGGTGAAGGAGGTCAAGCGTCCTCCTCTCTAGTGGTGATCCACACAGCAGGGTTGCGACGATGCTCCTCAAAACTCCAGGCCTACTCTGAGGGGGAGAGGGAGAGGAGAATAGGAAGGGCAAGCAAAGACTCTAGCCTATGAGGCTGTGAATCCCTCCTATTTATAGAGATCCCGTGTCAAAACCCTAATGGGTCCTTTCCCTAGTGGGTATTGGATCTGCATCCAATAAGACAAGGGCTCCGTCGGATATCTCATATCCGAACCTCTACTCATCGCAATGCCTACCATATGTGTGTGACCCTCTAGGCCCAATATCGAGCTGGCCGTGAGTCATACCTGTCAGAACTCCTTCTAACTCAGTGAATTATTATCTCTGTAATAATTCACTCGACTCATCGACTACGGAAGTACTAGGCCACTACGCCGTAGTCCCCAGACGATACAGGGGAATCCAATCCATTGGACCTGTCTGTCCTCAGTTACCATGTACCTATAGTCCCTCATCCATCTAATATCCCACAGACCGTATATCGAGCATGGTGCTGTCAGACCCATACGGTTTCTACTCGAGTCTCGCTCTAATCGGATTCTCCCGGAGAACTCTTTCTCTCTCAACCCGAATGACCCTGGCCAGGGATTTGTCTGAGCAAGAACACATGGGATATTCCTCTCATGATACCGAGAGTGGATGATCCTCTATCGACACTCAATAGCCCTCGTAAGGTCGACTACCACTCCCAATGACCAGCTGTACTAGATCTGGGAACAGCCAAACCTATAAATCTGGTATCAAAGAGTGGAGCACTCATACAGGACATCCTTGGTGTCTCAAGTCTAAGAACCAGATACACCACTAGGACTACGGAATCGTTGTCTGACAATAAGGCATCATCAACCATCCAGCATTCCGTAAGCGGATCAATCAGTGAACTCATTCTCCAATGAGCACCTGTACTGTATCCCTAGTGTCCCTACACGAGCAGCTATGAGACCAGCTGCATCCATCATATGGACGGGTATACAGCACACCAGTCTATCCGGTTATCACGATGTCCCTCTCGAGTAACCTATGACCGGGATTATTTAGGATATGTGTTTAAAGGTGAATCGATCTCATTATCGTGATCTCATCACGATCCGATTCCCATTGCACAAATCCAAGGACATCACAATATATATGCATTTATGCAATAGTTATAAAGTGATATACGCCAAAATATAATAAGCAAAAAGATTCTGTATCAAGTCACACGTGCCATCACTCACGTGATTGGCTTGCTGGGCACTTATGACTAGCAGCGACGACACTGTAGCGGCGACCAGATCTAGGGCGACCACTGTAGCGGCGACGACACTGTAGCGGCGACCAGCTCTAGGGTGACCACTGTAGCGGCGGCCAGATCTCCCTAGGGCGATCTGACTCCTGCAGCGTCGGCTTTCTCGCACGGGCGAAAGGCGACGACACTATAGCGGTGGATTTCCTGCACCGTCGACTGTTTCCCAAGGGCGATGGTACTGTAGCGGTAGCGACGACACTGTAGCAGCGACGGTACTGTAGAGACGACGACACTGTAGCGGCGACGAGATCTCCCTAGGGCGATCTGACTCCTGCAGCGGTAGCTTTCTCCCATGGACGACAATACTATAGCAACGATCTGATCTCCCTTACTGTAGTGGTGATCGGATTTCCTGTAGCGTCGGCTTCTCCCCAAGGGCGACAATACTATACCGGCGACCAAATCTCCCTGGGGCGACGGTACTGTAGCGGCGATCTCATATACTGCGATGGTGGATTTTCCCTATGGAAACAATTCTATAGCGACGACCAGAAGAGGGATCAAAGATGGCAGCGACGGCCCCTAGGGCTGGCGACAGTGGCGGGAGGGTTGATACGATGGTAAGACTCCCTACCGTTACCCCTCAATTGGCTCCTCCTCCATATCCTCTCCAGAGAGAAACTCCTTCGACGAAACAGCATCGAAGTAGGTCGCACTCTAGATCGCGGCAGCCTACCCTCATTTCCAGTGATCCTAGGCCTTGGACAAGCCTCTTCAAGGCTCCGGTTGGAAGTCCGGATCTAAGCTTGGAATTCTTTACTCCAGAAGTTCAAGCTGATAAGAAGATTGCTATATACGAGACTGCTGATTCAGCAGAGCTTATTGAGACATGGTCTATGGCGATTGTTGGCTATGTGGTAGGTCTCAAAACATCTTATTTTCCACTATCCTCATTTATCAAAACTCGATGGGGAATATCGTCATTTGATCTTCATATGCTGGAGAACGGATTCTTTGTCTGCAAGCTATACTCTGAAGAAGATTTACAACGGGTCCTCGAAGGATTCTGGACTATTCGCGGCCATCCAATGATTCTACGACGCTGGTCTCCTAATGTCCGTTTGGAGCTAGATAGCCTACAGTCTATTCCACTATGGGTATCCTTTCAAGGTCTTCCTCTACATCTTTGGAGTCGACGTTTTATTGCAAAGTTATGCAGCACTCTGGGACAACCACTCTACATCGACAAAGCAACAGCTGCTCAGACGAGATTAGCATTTGCACGAGCATGTGTACTGGTTTCTTCCGACGAAGATCTTCCAAATGAGGTTTTCTATCGTGATCTTGATGGGAACACTCGGAAGGTACATGCCTCATATTCCTGGAAGCCACAACGATGTCAGCATTGCTTATCTTTTGGTCATGCAAATGGAGCTTATCAGCAAACTCCAAAACAAATCACAAAGGTCTATCGACCACGTCAAGCGCCTCAGCAACAAAGCGAGTCTTCTCTAATGGCATTAGCACCGATGGTGGCGAAGAATATTGAGCATTCGACTCGCAAGGATAGCACCACGGACAGAAGGACAAATCCAAAACTATATCTCTTCCTATAATGTCGGAGCCTTCCACAACAGAGATTTCCCTTGGTACTAGTGGACAGGAGAAACATAAGTCAGGAACTTCATCTCTTCCAAAATCATGGGATCCGTCCACAATAACACAACAAACTCAGGCCCAATCAAATCTCGCTAGCAAGGATATTCTTCCTCAACAAACTCAGGCCACAACAAACATCGCCAACAAGGATATTCCGTCTCAACAAATTCATGCCCCAACAAACTTTTCTAGCCAGGCTACTCCAACAAGTACTATCCAGGATATTGTGCTGCAACAATCTTATCGTGCTTCAACAAACCCTGCCAATCAAGACCACATGATTCAAGGTATTTTAAAGTTTAAAAATCTGCAAGCTGTAGATGAAGTGGATAAATATAGGAATAAAGCCATAAAAGGTAAGGATATTGTGAGGGAGGAAAATACAAAACCGAAGGATAAGAAAAAGGATGGTACAGTCCATCCAAAGTCATATGATGAATACCTTACCACCTTTTCATTTATTTATTACTGATGAAGATAATATGTTGGAATGTTCGCGGACTTATTAAGCCGGAGAAAAGTCGGGAGCTCAACAGAATAATCAAGTCTGCCGCATGTTATATTGTTATCCTAGTAGAAACGAAAATTAAACAATCGCGCGTTCAAGCTCAAAAGAATTTAATATGGCCGGACGCAGAACTGTTTACCAATGACTCAAATGAATCTTTTGGTAGAATATGGGTCTTATGGCATCCTAACTCTATTAATGCTTGGTTTATTTCTGCTACTGATCAATTCATTCATCTTAAGGTAGAGGATAAAAAGAATTGCTATCAATTCAATTTCACAGGTATATATGCTTCATATAGTATGCAAGAAAGAAATACTCTTTGGTCTGACCTGACTAATATTGCAAATGGCTGTCTCAATGTACCTTGGATTGTTCTTGGAGACTTTAATACTGTTCGGTACACAAATGAAAAAGAGGGGGGTAGACAACTTTCAGAAAGCTAGCTTCAAAGTTTTAATGATTACATTGACACTGCAGCTTTGTTTGATATGAAATATGTGGGTAATTGGCTCTCCTGGAGTAATCAAGGTGCTGCTAATAGAAAAATAATGGCTCGACTTGATAGTTGTTTGATTAATCATGAATGGTTAACAGTTTACCCAGATTCACTCCTAGAGTATGGTGCTCCTTTGTTTTCTGACCATTCTTTAATGTATATACACGCAGACAAAGCGACACCAAGAGGCAAGAAACCGTTTAGATTCTTTAATATGTGGAGTACTCATCCTCAATTTCTTGATGTTATCAGATCTGCCTGGAATGTTAATGTGCATGGATCCCCCCCTTACATCTTATGTCAAAAGCTCAAAGCCTGTAAAACAGCACTAAAGGAGTGGAATACAAATACCTTTGGCAATATTACCACCACAGTTCAATTTTGCAGGAAGGAACTAATGTCATTGCAACATGAACTGCAACTTCAGCCAAATGATGAGAATATTATCTACAAAGAGACAGAAGCCAGAAATAACTTCATGCAAGCCTTAAAACAGGAGGAAAGTTTTGCAAAGCAGAAGTCTCGACAGCATTGGCTTACACTAGGGGATTCCAATGCTAAATTTTTCTATGCTTCAATTGCTACTCGAAGGGCTGTTAACCGTATCAGCAAATGTAGAGACAAAGATGATAATCTTATTGAGAATTTAGATGAGGTTAAAGCACACACAGAGCAATTTTTTTATTCCTTACTCAATCAAGCTGGGAAAACTAATAACATTCATGTGGAGCCGACTAGAAAACTTGATTCGGAATCTATTTCAATCCTCAATGCCCCAATTACAGACGACGAAATTGTATGTGTTGTCTTTAAGTCTCCAAAGCACAAAAGCCCAGGTCCAGATGGATTTCCAGCTGAATTTTACCAAACTGCTTGGTCTATTATTGGAAATGATGTGATCAAGGCTTGCCAACATTTTTTCTCTTCAGGTCATATTCTTAGAGAGATGAATTGCACATTTATTTCTTTAATTCCGAAGAATGCAGGGGCTGATTCACTAGAGAACTATCGACCCATATCATTATGCAACTTTATTTACAAGATCATCTCCAAAGTATTGGCAAATAGAATGCAAAAGGTAATACACAAGATCATTAGCCCAAATCAAGCTGCTTTCATCAAAGGGAGAAGTATACATCATAACATTTTGCTTGCTAATGACTTGGTCAAAGATTTGCATTCAAAAGCAAGAGGGACAAAAATATGTTTTAAAGCTGATTTACGGAAAGCCTTTGATTCAGTCAATAGGAAATTTATCTATAAGATGCTCCTCGATATGAACTTCCCACAGCAATGGGTTAATTGGATTCAATCTTGCCTGGAAACTCCAAAGTTTTCGATACACTTTAATGGCTCACCTATTGGTTTTTTTGGGAGCACGAATGGCATCCGACAAGGTGATCCACTCTCTCCGTATCTCTTTACTATTGCGATGGAAGGACTTAGCTGTATGTTGGAACATGCAGTCTTAAATGGCAGCATTAAGGTACCCAATGCTGGCTCTATTCATATATCACATATAACATTTGCAGATGATTTACTTATCTTTCTCCAAAATGATCCAACTTCAGTAAAGAACCTGGCTACTATTATGAATGACTTTGGTATGGTTTCTGGACTTTAGTTAAATCATGCTAAAAGTAAAGTATATATGAGCCCTTACGTTGAGGATAAGGTCTTTATTGCACAATCTTTGGGGGTTAGTGAGGGAAGCCTGCCAGTTCCTTATTTGGGTCTCCCGCTCGTATCCACAGGCATTCACAAAACCCACTGTCAGCCTATCCTGCAAAAAATAAAGAATAGAATTTCTTCTTGGAAAAATAGGCTTCTATCAAAAGCAGGACGACTCGAACTCATCCGTTCTGTATTGCACTCCTACTCTATATATTGGTGTAATGCATTTCTTCTACCTGTTGGACTTCTCCAAGATATTGAACGATTATTAATGAACTTCTTCTGGAATGGCACAAATGACAAGGCAATGCATATGGTAAATTGGGATAGCATTTACAAACCGAAAGATGAAGGGGGGCTAAACTTGAGAAATACTAGAGATTGGAATCAAGCATGCCTGGTACAACAACTATGGGATCTTTTGCAAAACAAATGTTCCTTATGGTCACAATGGGTTTCTGATAGGTATCTTTCAAAGGAATCGATCTGGGAAATTTCAACAAGAATATACCACTCTGCAGCTTGGAAAGGAATTTTAAAGGCAAGGAATTGGCTAATCAAACACATTTCTTATGCAATCTCTTCTGGAACTAGTACTAATATGTGGTACGATCCTTGGGTGAATGGGAAGAGTATATTTCAATTATATGGCGACAGAATACGAAAAGATCTTGGGGCTGCCAAAGATTGGAAGGTTTCCGAGTTCATTGCTAACGGTACCTGGTGTCTCCCTAATCCTATTTCTCCCGAAATGTTATCACTTTGGCCGACTATCATAGCTATTCCAATCAGGAACAACTCTTCAGATATACTTATTTGGCCTCATGACAATGGAAAATTTAGTGCCACATCCGCATGGAATCAAATTAGGCAAAGAAATAACAAGTGGGTCCCAAGCAGTTGGACATGGGATCGACCGGGATCACAAAGACACTCCTTATGTACATGGCAGGCCCTTTTCAATAAACTACCTACAATAGACAATATGAAAAGAAGAGGTATCTATCTTGTTAACTGATGCTCCCTTTGTTTGCAACAAGAAGAAACTGTTGACCACCTCTATTTTGCTTGTGATTATACAAAATGGATATGGAAGGAGATTCTCCAGCGATTTGAACTCAATAGACTGCCGCAACCAAACTTGCACCAAGAACTAGGCGACCTCATGCAATGTTTCTCAAGAAAAGAGCCTCTTACACAACTGGCAAAGGTTACTTTCAGATGCGCTATTTGGTGGATGTGGAAGGAGAGATGTAATAGAATCTTTGAAGGTCAACACACAAACAATGCTCAGCTATTGAAAGAGATTATTAGAGACTCAAGATCCTGTATGGAGCATGATCTCAAAACCGAGCACTTCACCCGAAGAGAAAAAGATATTTTTATCAAATTTAATTTTGCTATTAGCTAAAGATCTTGGGAATGATGCCAAATAATGTACCCACAGGTAGTTATAGTCTACAGCATGTGTAGTCATAACTATCGCATTCGCACTCTATGAGTTACTTGGCTTTGTCTATGACTTGTATAGATAAAGCTATTTGTAGAAACTTTACACATAATCAATTTACTTTTACTTACAAAAAAAAAGAGTAGTTATGACATTCAAAGATCATCTCCACTTTTCGTTCCCACTCCAAATAGGCATCTGGATTATTCTTCCCTTGAAAAGAAGGAATTTTTATTTTGATGCTGCCTATGTTTCTGTTCACACCATCAAAACGTCCTCTCCTAGCTTGTCTCCTAGGATTAATATCTTGACCAATTAGAGTAACTTGGTCATCATCCATGTCATCGCCACCATCATATTCGTCATTGACAAAGGTTGGTTGTCTCCCACATCGTGGTTCACATTGCAATCTATTAATTGCATCATCATGCCTTTCTAGATGATCTCTTACATCTCCCATCACTTTGAACATACGTTCAAATTGTTGCTGCATTTTTTTTTTTTGATAAGTCAAATTGTTGCTGCATTGCTTGAACTAAAAGATCATTGGATGAAGAACTCACTTCTTTATCTTTAGATATGTATACAACCTGAAAAACAAAGTTAGAACAACCTCACCAACACTCCCTCACGTTTTTTTTTTTTTTTTTTTCACTCTAGATTTGATTCACTCCACTCGTGTTTCACATAATTTTTTTGGCTGTTCTCTATACTGATCTTACCACTCTTGCCTTTTACCTCTCTTGTTTTGTTATTTGAGTTCTTAGATTAACTAAGGTACCTAAACAAACAATTCACATTATAGCAATTAAAAAAAAAATAGTGAAATTGGACAACTTTAAAAGCAAACAAAAGATAGGCCAATTTAAAGGTGTCTGTAATGCACTTTAATCATAAGCAAAGACTAGAATTTTTTTTTTTTAGGAACGAAGAAAGATTTTCCAAATCGAAATAGAAATTCAAATGAACAAAGATCAAATTCTGTAACTTGCAAGTATTCTTTGAATTCGAAATTTTTTTTTCTAATTCTGATCTCTTTTTTTTTTTTTTTGACCTTTGATTTTCCCTCTTTTTTTTTTTTAGCCTTTGATTTTCTCTCTTTTTTTTTGACTTTTTGATCTTTTCTTTTTTTTATAACATAAAGTGCGGAATTACAAATAAGAATAGTAATAACGCAAGAAGCACAACAATGAAGATGAAAGAAGAACAATAATTATAGACATTGGCTAAAAAGAAGAAGAAGAGAAAAGAAAAAAAATCTAAAAGATAGCAAATAAATAGATACGCAAACCTCAAACTTGAGCCGAGCTCTGATACCAAATGATGGAAATCTTCAACTTAGCAACCATATACCTCGATAGCTAAAGAGCTATGATACATATGGAATGCAAATTGACCCCCTCCAACAATTGAAAACAAGATGGATCATTCAAGATTGAAGTTAGGAAAACTATTATGATCACATAATCAATAAAAATTTGATGAAGTAATTAGAATAGTACTTTGATTCCCTTAAAACGCCACAAACTAAGAAGCTTGATAAGTTAAAAGGAAAAACAAAGATTTTTCTTGGGTTTTGAACACCACAAACAGAAATCTTGATAAGTCCAAAGTTCATGCAAGAACTTAAAAAGAAAATACTCACCGGTGTTGTAAGTTGAATATACTTCTCAATGTCCCCTTACAAAGAGAGTCAGCCTTATTTATATAGTACAAAGGCCAGGTACAAAAGGAATGAATATATTAAATGATATTCATATTCCTAATGCATGAATGTAGATTACTCATAAATCTACATTGAATTGTTTTGAATAATTATTCATGAATAAGCCCACAATTCCTAATATGGTCCTATATGGCTGAATGACCTTTATTCTTCAAAGATGGCTAAAAATTCATCATTCTCTCAAGGTTGGACTTTCTCTTCATGATGTTGACTTATTTGAATCAGGTTGATTATTTTAGGCTATTCTTGTATCCATAGAATCTTGACCAAGTTTTGACTAGCTTGCTCTGTTAGGACTCTAGCTTGGAGAGTCCTAATTGAGAGGGACATTCATGTAAAACTGTTAGGACTCTAGCTAGGAGAGTCCTAATTGAGAGGGACATTCTGTCAGGACTCTAGCTAGGAGAGTCCTAATTGAGAGGGACATTCAAGTAGGAGGTGTTTTCTTATAGAAGAATTAGGAGTTGTAAGGGAATAGGAGTCTTGACTATGAGTCCTACTATGAGTTGGTTAGAAGTAAGAGTCTTAAGTAGGAGTCCTATTAGGAGTTAGGGTTTAGAAGCCCTATAAATAGCCATGTATTCCTTCTCTTTTGATAAGCAATAGATGAATCTTTTTTGCAGCCATTGAGCAGCAACTTGGAGGGAGGAACCCCTATAGAGTTCCAAGGAGGCCGATCCCCTAAAGAGATCAACCCCAAGTTTAGAATCTGCAAGGGTTCTAACACCTGGTATCAGAGCAGCGTTCTTGGCGTCTCGCTGCCCTTCCACAGCCATCCATCAACCCTCTACAACAATCCAAAGCAATTCCCACAATTGCTTAAAAGATCGTCACCGAATTCCGTCATCATCTCCACCACCACGGATCATCCTTTGATCTCCCCGTGAATTGCAACAGGTTCTGGTTTCCTACCTTACTACTGCTGCAATTTAGTTATCCTTATTCGAAAATCCAAAAAAAAAAAAAATCGTTCCTATATTGCTGCATAAACTTTTCGTCACAAAGTTTTCATCTCTACGACGAAAGATACATTGCAGAATTCCAACCGCATAGCACCATCTGTTTGATCTTGCTACTATGCTTTTTCTATCCAAATTTCTACGAAATTTTTATGACATCTTTGACACTTCTTAACAGTGGATTTCCCTTTAGTTTCATCAAAAAATTCTCAATATAAACTACTGATCTTTTATGTCCAATCTGCTGCACTTGAATTGCAGAATTCAAGCCGCATAGCACCATCTGTTTGATCTTGCTACTGTGCTTTTTCTATCCAAATTTCTACGAAATTTTTATGACATCTTTGACACTTCCTAACAGTAGATTTTCCTTTGGTTTCATCGAAAAATTCTCAATATAAACTACTGATCTTTTTTGTCCAATCTGCTGCACTTGAAAATCTATGCTGCAGAAAATTTCAGCTGCATATCGTTGCCTTAACCCATCTATTTGCAATATTTTTTGATTGAAATTTCTTATACACTTCATAGATCATCTTGGCTTCCATCTAAGATTGATCTATTAAGAAATTCATCTCTAAAAATGATTTTATGTTGCTGCAAATTTTCATCGTAACCCGCTGAAATTTTTCGACGATAATTCTGCAATTGCAACTTGCACCAATTTCCTTGCTGTTATACTGCCGAAATTTTCTTGATTAAATTAGATATCCTTGCTGTCCTATAAATTGTGATTTTGCTATCAATTCCCTCCTCAATTCTCTCAAGTTTTTGGTGGAAATTACGTCGATAAACCGTTGTTTCTTCGACGACAATTCTACTCTTACAAGACAGCACATACTTGCTGCAACTTCCACGGATTTCTGTCAAACCTTTGCTACCATCTACCACAGATCCAAAACTTTCATCCACAGCCCTAAAACTCTACTAAACCACACCCTCAAACTGCACCCAAAACAGCCACAAAACAAGCCTAAACCACAGCCTACATCCACCAATCCACCAACCCTTTCGACCATCACTTCTCTCAACCTATACATGCCTTTAACCTGACAACAAAAGAGAGATCTTAACATCATAGATTTGGAGGCATATACTATGGCATCTAAGGAGGCAATCGATGCTAAATTCGAAGCCTTGGAGGCGCGAATGGAGGATAAGATTCGGACGCTCTTTACCGAACTCAGATTGGGCCGACTACTAAGCCCGAAGAAATCACATCAAGGAGAGAGCTTTGCCCAATCATACCAAGCCCAAAGATATGACTTCCAAGAGAGGGGAAGCTCTATGACCAACCCCAACTATCCATGCATGAGAGTGGACTTCCCTAGATGGGAAGAAGGAGACCCGATTGGTTGGATCTCGCGCGCGGAGCGATATTTTCGGTACCACAAAACCGCGGATGTATCTATGGTGAAAATTGCAGCTATACATCTTGAAGGGAATGCTATACAGTGGTTTGACTGGTTTGAACATACTTATGGAGTCCTTTCATGGCAACAATTCAAAGAAGGACTGCTGATCCGCTTCAGACCAACCGATTACGAGAATATTGATGGACAACTAGCAAAGATCCGACAAACTTCCACCATTCAGGAGTACCAAACCAGGTTTGAAAGGTTATATAATCAAACTCATGATTGGTCTCAAAAACAGCTATTGAGGATCTTCGTTGAGGGCTTGAAGCCGGAGATCCGAAGAGAAGTTAAAGCGCGACAACCGTATACGCTTATGGCAGCCATCTCTTTCGCACGACATCAAGAGGAGCAATTGAACCATGAAGCTCGGAGGACTAGGGTTGCTCCTCAACCAGTAATATTGAAGCCCTTAGCCCCCCCTACTATTGACGAAGTCCCTACACCAAAGAGGTTAACAAGAGAAGAGCTTCGGGAGCGATATGCGAAGGGGTTATGTTGGCATTGTGATGAGCCGTGGAGCCGTGAGCATCGTTGTAGTAAAGGGGGACTTCTTATGATTGAACCAATAGAAGAAGAGGTCATTGAACATTCAAAAGAGAGCCTTGAACATGAAGAAAAAGATGCAGAAGAAGAGCCACAACCGACCGAAGTTACGGTACAAACACTAGCTGGCTACTCAAACCCGCAAACGATGAAAGTTGGAGGCCTTCACAAACAACAACCAATCACTGTTCTCATCGACACGGGCAGTACTACTAACTTCTTAAATAGTAAGCTTGCTGTTCGGATATCATTATCTATCGAGAATCGCTGCAGGTTTGATGTTAAGGTCACCGACGGACGGATTTTGAATTGTGATCATAGGCGCTTGTAGGAGAAACTATTGCTGCAGGACCAAGAGATAATTGCAGATTTCTTCCTTCTCCCTCTTAACAATCATGAGGCCATGCTCAGAATTAAATGGTTGACGACATTAGGTGATATTTCTTGGAATTTTATGAAACTAATTATGAAATTTTACAGTAAGGAGAAACAGGTGACATTGCACGGGAAACGTGGGGGCGACATAACAACGATTTGCACACAGCAAATGGAGAATGTTTTGCATAAAGCATGTAGCGGCTTTTTGGTACAACTTGAGCAGCAAACTGAGGGAGAGCCAACAGAATTTGAAGATCCAAATTTACTTCCTTTGCTTGCTGAATTTTCAAATATATTTGACGAACTGTGCAACCTACCTCTTACTTGTCGGCATGATCATTGTATAATGATTCTTCCAGGCAAATCTTCAGCAAATGCTCAGCCATATCAGTATCCACATCTCCAGAAGGATGAAATAGAAAGGATTATAAAAGAGATGCTCGAAACAGGAGTTATTCGGCCAAGTTGCAACCTCTACTCTTCCCCGGTGCTACTTGTACGCAAGAAGGACGGAACAAGGCGAATATGTGTTGATTACCGAGCTCTCAATGGCATAATCATCAAGGACAAATACTTTATTCCAATAGTAGATGAATTGCTAGATGAAAGGGAGCACAAATCTTTACAAAGCTGGACCTTTGATCCGGGTATCATCAAATACGAGCTTGCGAAGAAGACATACGGAAAACCACCTTTTGAACACAAAACAACCACGATTTTTTGCTTTCTTCAACAAAAGGTGGAATATTTTGGGCATATCATATCAGATGAAGGTGTGGCAGTGGACCCCTTCAAAATTGGAGCAATGCAAAACTGGCCGACCTCGAGAAACATAAAATTGCTACATGGCTTTCTGGGTTTAACAGGCTACTACCGCAAGTTCGTGAAAAACTATGGAAAGATCAGTGCACCACTTACTTCCTTACTAGAAAAAGATGTCTTCCAATGGTTGGACAGAGCCTCCGCTACCTTCGACAAACTTAAGGCAGCTATGACGACGACGCCGGTGCTAACACTACCAGATTTCAACCGACCCTTCATTATTGAGGCCGACACATCTGGAGTCAGAATTGGAGCCATTCTCATACAAGATGGTCGACCACTCGCATACACTAGCAAGGCATTATCTCCCTCCGATCAAAATATGTCAACATATGATAAGGAGATGCTCGCCATTGTGTGCGCAGCAACGAGGTGGAGATTGTACTTGATCAGGCGATACTTTCAAATCAAGACCGACCATAAAAGCCTAAAATATCTCTTAGAGCAGAAGATATCTTCCCCCGAGCAGCAAAAATGGGTAACAAAACTTCTTGGATTTGATTTTGAAATAACTTACAAAAAAGGGAAAGAGAATGTTCTTGCAGATGCGCTTTCGCAACTACCCGAGCAAGTTGAAGTTTCGACCGTTTCACTTCCGACCAGCGACTTCCTTGAGGATATTAAGATGGAATGGCAGGAATATTCAGATACTAGTAAGATTATAAAAAAATTGGAGGAAGCACTAAGCCCCATGGCTCATTACAATCGGGACTCAAAAGAATTATGCTATAAGGGATGCATTGTGCTTGTGACAAATTATACTTGCATCTTCAAGAGCAGATTTTGGACAAAGTTATTCCATATGCAGGGTACTAAATTGAAAAGGAGTACGACATATCACCCACAAACCAACAGCCAGACGAAAGTTTTAAATAGGTGCTTGGAGACAGCCCAAAGCCACCCACCAAATATGACTACCCAAAGAGAACTCCAGACCCAGCCAAGTGCCATTATTGATCGACGGATTGTGACTCGACGACGACGACCCATTAAAGGAGTGCTAATAAAGTGGGCGAATCTACCAATAGAAGATGCCGCTTGGGAGAACTATGACGACTTGAAGATCAAATTCCCAGAATTCATGAATCATCAGCCTCGAGGACAAGGCTGATTTGAAGAGGGCGGGTCTGTTAGGACTCTAGCTTGGAGAGTCCTAATTGAGAGGGACATTCATGTAAAACTGTTAAGACTCTAGCTAGGAGAGTCCTAATTGAGAGGGACATTCTGTTAGGACTCTAGCTAGGAGAGTCCTAATTGAGAGGGGCATTCAAGTAGGAGGTGTTTTCTTATAGAAGAATTAGGAGTTGTAAGGGAATAGGAGTCTTGACTATGAGTCCTACTAGGAGTTGGTTAGAAGTAAGAGTCTTAAGTAGGAGTCCTATTAGGAGTTAGGGTTTAGAAGCCCTATAAATAGCCATGTATTCCTTCTCTTTTGATAAACAATAGATGAATCTTTTTTGCAGCCATTGAGCAGCAACTTGGAGGGAGGAACCCCTATAGAGTTCCAAGGAGGTCGATACCCTAAAGTGATCAACCCCAAGTTTAGAATCTGCAAGGGTTCTAACATGCTCCTTCCAAATGCCTTCTAATAAACAAGTTAAGGCTTCTTTCATCATTTTAGTTTTCGTTCTTATCATTGGTCCTCGATGAATAGTTAAAGGGTCTTTGGCAGAATTATAATCAACTTGCTCATTCATATCAAGTTTAATATTAGTGATTTGGTCTGGATTCATCCAAGGAAGGAAAGGTTTCCACCAAGCAAATTTGGAAAATTGAAACCAAAAGTTGATGGTCCATTCAAAGTGCTTAAGAGAATTGGTAAAAACGCTTATAAGATCAAACTACTTGAAGATTATAAAGTATCCCCAATATTTAATGTTGCTGAATTAAGTTCTTTTCATAATCATGTTGATGAAACAAACTAGGACTTGAGGAAAAATCTTTTTCAACTAGGGAAGATTAACACGGGAGTGTCTAATTTTCTACAATTTGCTCATATGAACCTTTCTGTTGAAATGGTATTTTTTTCCGCCAACAATGTTGCCTCAAAATCTTTAACTCAACCCACTCAAATATGACAGCTCATCAGCATATTCCCGATATAAAGTTAAAGCTGTTTCAAGGTGCTTTTCTTCATGACCAAGGAATGCATTAAAGGAGTTGGTTAGCAGATGTAAAACACTTAATTTCGAAACTCCCTATGCATGAAGGGTTGTTTCATGCACTAGTACTTATTTTGGTGTTTAGGGCTTAGAAAGGACTTTAGAAACTGATGATATTTTGGTAGAAGCTCTCTTGGAGTACTCAAACTTTATATCTCTTGGATGCGTCCTTGAGTGGTGAGTCTTTTGTTTTCAGTTCTATTCCTCGTTTATAATCCTTGGGGTGGTGAACTTTCTATATCCCTTTATAATTTTAACTTGGTGGTGAGTTATTTTTCGATCTTATTTATGTTTTTATCGTGAGTTTGTACCTTTTCCATTCAAAACACTAATTCTAGTAAATACAACTATACTATGACTTTTCTTCGAGAGTTCGTTCCTTGTCTACTATGACTTTTCTATCCGAAATATTCATTCCAACAAATATAACTCTACTATCGGTTTTCTATGAAAATCAATTTTGCTTTACCCCCCATTCTATTGTTAGGATCGGAGCGAGCGGCACTAAGAGAGGGGGGGGGGGGTGTGAATAAGTGCAGCGGATTAAAACTTGTAAGTTCGAAAATGATTCCGTAAAATGCAAGGAGATTTCATTTTGATAGTAGCTTGAGTAAAGTGAAAAATGAAAACTTGTAGCTGTATAGATAACGATTTCAGAAAGGTAAGTACTCACACATTCAATGAAACACGCCAATTTAAAGTGGTTCGGTCAAATGACCTACATCCACTTGCGAAGCCTTCTTCAATGAGGCTCCCAACTTCCATTAGCAAATCTCTTTGAAGGGGAAGGACAAATACCCCTCTTACAACCTTTTATAAGTGGTTCACACTCTTACAAATTTTTGACGAGAAAGAAGGAGGTGAACACTCAAGCAATTGAAAACAAGACTTGCTAAAGACTTCTCTAAGACTTTTATCTCAATCTATTGCTTTCTCAAATGTTGTATTCTCAGTTGAGAATTGAGGGGTATTTATAGGCCCCAAGAAGATTCAAATTTGAGCTCCAAATTTTTTTTTTTTTTTGTAAGTAAAATTAAATTGATTGTGTAAAGTTTCTACAAATAGCTTTATCTATACAAGTCATAGACAAAGCCAAGTAAGTAACTCATAGTTATGACTACACATGCTGTAGACTATAACTCCTAATTACAATCATCAAAGAAAATGTTTATCCAGATATATCAAAACTACCTGTGGGTACATAATTTGACATCATTCCCAAGATCTTTAGCTAATAGCAAAATTGAATTTGATAAAAATATCTTTTTCTCTTTGGGTAAAGTGCACCGTTTTGAGATCTTGCTCCATACAGGATCTTGAGTATCTAATAATCTCTCCAAATTTTAAATTCTCTTAGGTTTCCGAGGCTGGCGATGCTACCGCCTATTAGTGGCGGTGCGCCACCGCCTGTTAGTGTCTGACAAACAGTGTACTGGCGGTGCCACCGCCCGACCCTTCAGGCTCTAGGTGGTGCCACCGCCCAGTCCGGCGGTTCCACCGCCCGACCTTACGGGTCACTAGTTGGGCTTCAAGTTCGGCCCAAACCAAGTCACATTCGGGCCCAATTAGCCCCTAACTAGGATATAGGATTATTCTTTAATCCTAACCCTAATTACATGCAAACTACATAACTGAAAACATAGTCCTAAGCAATTTTTAAACGACAAGCGTCGAGTCTCGTTTCGGCAAGCATTCCGGTGATCTTCCGGTGGACTTCCGATGCACCTTCGGATTTTTTTCAGCAGACTCCCAGCAAGCTCCCGATCTTGTGGCAAGTTCAGTGAGTAGCTGAGCCTTCTCGGTGATCTCCGCAGACCTCCGACGATCTTTTTGGTGGACTTTCGAAAACTCCAACACGTCCCCGATTTCTTCTCGGTTGGCTCCGGCAGCATCTTCGACGAATCTTCGGACTCTCAAACACTCATCGAACTTGACTCTGGTTTCCTTGCTTTATGTTTTCAGGCTATCGTAGTTAATCTTACACACTTAACTCAATAATATGGATTAGATCAGTTAACCCATCAATTGATATCATCATCAAAATCCGAGATTCAACAATCTCCCTCTTTTTGATGATGACAATCAATTGATGACGGAGTTAAACATAACTCCCCCTATTTATATGCTATATTGTGAGAAGATAAAAACACTTGAATTCCATCTCTTTGAATTCAAGCATAAACCGATAAGTTCTATATGTTGAACTTATCGTTATTGTTTTCAAGCACGAGCAAATACGAAACTTCGTATTTCTCATAATTTTTAGCTATGAAAATTATTTTCAAGTCGAATGATAAAAGACAATTATCACTTCAACTAGAGATAGAAATTTTCAACATGAATTAAATGTGAGGCATGATTTCATATGATCAACCAATCTAAGATCTTGCGATATTCTCAAGGATTTTTGCAAGGCATATAAGACATTTGCATTACACAAGCTTTTGCAATTCATATAAGTCATGCTATCGATGTGTATTAAGTCATGCTATCGAAATGGTACAAGTCATCACAAGTCATGTTTTGCAATTCATATAAGTCATGCTATCGAAATGGTACAAGTCATCACAAGTCATGTTTTGCTCATTCTTCTCCCCCTTTGTCATCAACAAAAAGGAGAAAGACTTTAAGCATATAATTTGTGATAATAAAATCATTGGTAAAGGAATTCAGCATTAAGATCGATCATACAAAATTCAGTATTCATCCGAAATTCATAAAAAATCAACATTCATCCATAATTTAAAAATCTATATTTTATTCAAAATACATCTCAAAAAAAAGTTCAGCTTTCATTCAAAGGAAAGAAGATGACAAAATTCTAACATGCCATTAAGAGTAATTACACAAGGATTGCATGTTAAAGTAACAGAATAAGAAGGTATATGTTAGGACTCTAGCTTGGAGAGTCCTAATTGAGAGGGACATTCATGTAGGAGGTGTTTTCTTAGAGAAGAATTAGGAGTTGTAAGGGAATAGGAGTCTTGACTAGGAGTCATATTAGGAGTTGGTTAGAAGTAAGAGTCTTAAGTAGGAGTCCTATTAGGAGTTAGGGTTTAGAAGCCCTATAAATAGTCATGTATTCCTTCTCTCTTCATAAGCAATAGATGAATCTTTTTTGCAGCCTTTGAGTAGCAACTTGGAGGGAGGAACCCCTATAGAGTTCCAAGGAGGCCGATCCCCTAAAGAGATCAACCCCAAGTTTAGAATCTGCAAGGGTTCTATCACCTGGTATCAGAGCAGCATTCTTGGTATCTCGCTGCCCTTCCACAGCCATCCATCAACCCTTTACAACCATCTAAAGCAATTCCTACAATTGCTTAAAAGATCGTCACCGAATTCCGTCATCATCTCCACCACCACGGATCATCCTTTGATCTCCCCGTGAATTGCAACAGGTTCTGGTTTCCTACCTTACTGCTGCTGCAATTTAGTTATCCTTATTCAAAAATCCAAAAAAATAATAAAAATCGTTCCTATATTGCTGCATAAACTTTTCGTCACAAAGTTTTCATCTCTACGACGAAAGATACATTGCAGAATTCCAACCACATAGCACCATCTGTTTGATCTTGCTACTGTGCTTTTTCTATCCAAATTTCTACGAAATTTTTATGACATCTTTGACACTTCTTAACAGTGGATTTCCCTTTGGTTTCATCAAAAAATTCTCAATATAAACTACTGATCTTTTATGTCCAATCTGCTGCACTTGAATTGCAGAATTCAAGCCGCATAGCACCATCTGTTTGATCTTGCTACTGTGCTTTTTCTATCCAAATTTCTACGAAATTTTTATGACATCTTTGACACTTCCTAACAGTAGATTTCCCTTTGGTTTCATCGAAAAATTCTCAATATAAACTACTAATCTTTTATGTCCAATCTGCTGCACTTGAAAATCTATGCTGCAGAAAATTTCAGCTGAATATCGTTGCCTTAACCCATCTCTATTTACAATCTTTTTGAATGAAATTTCTTATACACTTCATAGATCATCTTGGCTTCCTTCTAAGATTGATCTATTAAGAAATTCATCTCTAAAAACGATTTTATGTTGCTGCAAATTTTCATCGTAACCCGCTGAAATTTTTCGACGATAATTCTGCAATTGCAACTTGCACCAATTTCCTTGCTGTTATACTGCCGAAATTTTCTTGATTAAATTAGATATCCTTGCTGTCATATAAACTGTGATTTTGCTATCAATTCTCTCCTCAATTCTCCCAAGTTTTTGGTGGAAATTACGTCGAGAAACCGTTGTTTCTTCGACGACAATTCTACTCTTACAAGACAACACATACTTGCTGCAACTTCCACGGATTTCTGTCAAACCTTTGCTACCATCTACCACAGATCCAAAAATTTCATCCACAGCCCTAAAACTCTACAAAACCACACCCTCAAACTGCACCCAAAACAGCCACAAAACAAGCCTAAACCGCAGCCTACATCCACCAATCCACCAACACTTTCGACCATCACTTCTCTCAACCTATACATGCCTTTAACCCAACAGCAAAAGAGAGATCTTAACATCATTGATTTGGGGCCATATACTATGGCATCTAAGGAGGCAATCAATGCTAAATTCGAAGCCTTGGAGGTGCGAATGGAGGATAAGATTCAGATGCTCTTTACCGAACTCAGATTGGGCCGACCACTAAGCCCGAAAAAATCATATCAAGGAGAGAGCTTTGCCCAATCACACCAAGCCCGAAGAGATGACTTCCAAGGGAGGAGAGGCTCTATGACAGACCCCAACTATCCATGCATGAGAGTGGACTTCCCTAGATGGGAAGAAGGAGACCCGATTGGTTGGATCTCACGCGCGGAGCGATATTTTCGGTACCACAAAATCGCAGATGCATCTATGGTGAAAATTGCAGCTATACATCTTGAAGGGGATGCTATACAATGGTTTAAACAGTTTGAACATACTTATGGAGTCCTTTCATGGCAACAATTCAAAGAAGGACTGCTGATCCGCTTCAGACCAACCGATTACGAGAATATTGACGAACAACTAGCAAAGATCCGACAAACCTCCACCATTCAGGAGTACCAAACCAGGTTTGAAAGGTTATCTAATCAAAATCATGATTGGTCTCAAAAACAGCTATTGAGGACCTTCATTGAGGGCTTGAAGCCGGAGATCCGAGGAGAAGTTAAAGCGCGACAACCGTACACGCTCAAGAGGAGCAATTGAACCATGAAGCTCAGAGGACTAGGGTCGCTCCTCAACTAGTAATATTGAAGCCCTCAGCCCCCCTACTGTCGACCAAGTCCCTGTACCAAAGAGGTTAACAGGAGAAGAGTTTCGGGAGCGATATGCGAAGGGGTTATGTTGGTATTGTGACGAGCCGTGGAGCCGTGAGCATCGCTGTAGTAAAGGAGGACTTCTTATGATTTAACCGATAGAAGAAGAGCTCATTGAACATCCAAAAGAGAGCATTGAACATGAAGAAGAAGATACCGAAGAAGAGCCACAACCGACCGAAGTTACGGTACATACACTAGCTAGCTACTCAAACCCGCAAACGATGAAAATTGGAGGCCGTCTCAAACAACAACCAATCACTGTTCTCATCGACACGGGCAGTACTACTAACTTCCTAAATAGTAAGCTTGCTGTTCGGGTATCATTACCTATCGAGAATCGCTGCAGGTTTGATGTTAAGGTCACCGACGGACGGATTTTGAATTGTGATCATAGGCGCTTGCAAGAGAAACTATTGCTGCAGGACCAAGAGATAATTGCAGATTTCTTCCTTCTCCCTCTTAACAATCATGAGGCCATGCTCATAATTAAATGGTTGATGACATTATGTGATATTTCTTGGAATTTTATAAAACTAATTATGAAATTTTACAGTAAGGAGAAACAGGTGACATTGCACGGGAAACGTGGGGGCAACATAACAACGATTTGCACACAACAAATGGAGAATGTTTTGCATAAAGCATGTAGCGGCTTTTTGGTACAACTTGAGCAGCAAACTAAGGGAGAGCCAACAGAATTTGAAGATCCAAATCTACTTCCTTTGCTTGCTGAATTTTCAAATATATTTGACGAACCGCGCAACCTACCTCTTACCTGTCGGCATCATCATTGTATAATGATTCTTCCAGGAAAATCTTTAGCAAATGCTCAGCCATATCAGTATCCACATCTCTAGAAGGATGAAATAGAAAGGATTATAAAAGAGATGCTCGAAACAGGAGTTATTCGGCCAAGTTGCAACCTCTACTCTTCGCCGGTGCTACTTGCACGCAAGAAGGACGGAACAAGGCGAATATGTGTTGATTACCGAGCTCTCAATGGCATAATCATCAAGGACAAATACTTTATTCCAATAGTAGATGAATTGCTAGATGAAAGGGAGCACAAATCTTTACAAAGCTGGGCCTTTGATCCGGGTATCATCAAATACGAGCATGCGAATAAGACATACGGAAAACCACCTTTTGAACACACAACAACCACGAATTTTTGCTTTCTTCAACAAAAGGTGGAATATCTTGGGCATATCATATCAGAGGAAGGTGTGGCAGTGGACCCCTTCAAAATTGGAGGAATGCAAAACTGGCCGACCTCGAGAAACATAAAATTGCTACATGGCTTTCTGGGTTTAACAGGCTACTACCGCAAGTTCGTGAAAAACTATGGAAAGATCAGTGCACCACTTACTTCCTTACTAGAAAAAGATGTCTTCCAATGGTTGGACAGAGCCTCCGCTGCCTTCGACAAACTTAAGGCAGCCATGACGACGACGCCGGTGCTAACACTACCAGATTTCAACCGACCCTTCATTATTGAGGCCGACGCATCTGGAGTCGGAATTGGAGCCATTCTCATGCAAGATGGTCAACCACTCACATACACTAGCAAGGCATTATCTCCCTCCCATCAAAATAAGTCAACATATGATAAGGAGATGCTTGCCATTGTGCGCGCAGCAACGAGGTGGAGACCCTACTTGATTGGTCGACGATTTCAAATTAAAACCGACCATAAAAGCCTCAAGTACTTTTTGGAGCGAAAGATATCATCCCCTGAGCAACAAAAATGGGTAATAAAACTTCTTAGATTTGATTATGAAATAACTTACAAAAAGGGGAAAGAGAATGTTCTTGCAGATGCGCTTTCGCAGCTACCTGAGCAAGCTGATGTTTCGGCCATTTCACTTCCGACCAGCAACTTTCTTAAGGATATTAAGATAGAATGGCAGGAATATTCAGAGACTAGTAAGATTATAAAAAAATTGGAGGAAGCACCAAGCTCTGTGGCTCATTACAATTGGGACTCAAAAGAATTACACTATAAGGGACGCATTGTGCTTATGATAAATTCTACTTGCATCTTCACGAGTAGATTTTGGACCAAGTTATTCTATATGCAGGGTACTAAATTGAAAAGTAGTATGGCATATCACCCACAAATCGACGGTGAGATAGTTGTAAATAGGTGCTTGGAGACAGCCCAAGGCCACCCACCAAATATGACTACCCAAAGAGAACTCCAGACCTAGCGAAGTGCCATTATTGATCGACGGATCGTGACTCGACGATGACGACCCACTAATGAAGTTCTAATACAATGGGCGAACCTACCAATAGAAGATGCTACTTGGGAGAACTATGCCGACTTGAAGATCAAATTCCCAGAATTCATGAATCATTAGCCTCGAGGACAAGGCTGATTTGAAGAGGGCGGGTCTGTTAGGACTCTAGCTTGGAGAGTCCTAATTGAGAGGGACATTCATGTAAAACTGTTAGGCCGCCTGAGAGCTGTCGCCTCAATTAGGACTCTCCCAGCTAGAGTCCTAACAAACCCGCCCTCTTCAATTCAGCCTTGTCCTCGAGGCTGACGATTCATGAATTTTGAGAATTTGATCTTCAAGTCATCATAGTTCTCCAAAGTGGCATCTTCTGTTAGTAGGTTTGCCCACTGTATTAGCAATTCAGTAGTGGATCATCGTCGTCGAGTCATAATCCGTCGATCAATAATGGCACTTGGCTGAGTCTGAAGTCCTCCTTGGGTAGTCATATTTGGTGGGTGGCTTTGGGCTATCTCTAAGCACTTATTTACAACTTCTGTCTGGCCGTCGGATTGTGAGTGATATGCCATACTCCTTTTCAATTTAGTACTCTTATAGTGTAATTCTTTTGAGTCCCAATTGTAATGAGCTACGGAGCTTGGTGCTTCCTCCAATTTTTTTATAATCTTACTAGTCTCTGAATCTTCCTGCCATTCAATCTTAATATCCTCAAGGAAGGGCGATTAACCGTATCAGCAAATGTAGAGACAAAGATGACAATCTTATTGAGAATTTAGATGAGGTTAAAGCACACACAAAGCAATTTTTTTATTCCTTACTCAATCAAGCTGGGAAACCTAATAACATTCATGTGGAGCCGACTAGAAAACTTGATTCGGAAGCTATTTCAATCCTCAATGCCCCAATTACAGATGACGAAATTGTATGTGTTGTCTTTAAGTCACCAAAGCACAAAAGCCCAGGTCCAGATGGATTTCCAACTGAATTTTACCAAACTGCTTGGTCTATTATTGGAAATGATGTGATCAAGGCTTGCCAACATTTTTTCTCTTCAGGTCATATTCTTAGAGAGATGAATTGCACATTTATTTCTTTAATTCCGAAGAATACAGGGGCAGATTCACTAGAGAACTATCGACCCTTATCATTATGCAACTTCAATTACAAGATCATCTCCAAAGTATTGGCAAATAGAATGCAAAAAGTAATACACAAGATCATTAGCCCAAATCAAGCTGCTTTCATCAAAGGGAGAAGTATACATCATAACATTTTGCTTGCTAATGACTTGGTCAAAGATTTGCATTCAAAAGCAAGAGGAACAAAAATCTGTTTTAAAGCTGATTTACGGAAAGCCTTTGATTCAGTTAATAGGAAGTTTATCTATAAGATGCTCCTCGATATGAACTTCCCGCAGCAATGGGTTAATTGGATTCAATCTTGCCTGGAAACTCCAAAGTTTTCGATACTTTTTAATGGCTCACCTATTGGTTTTTTTGGGAGCACGAATGGCATCCGACAAGGTGATCCACTCTCTCCGTATCTTTTTACTATTGCGATGGAAGGACTTAGCTGTATGTTGGAAGACGCAGTCTTAAATGGCAGCATTAAGGTACCCATTGCTGGCTCTGTGAACCAAATTCAGTAAAGAACCTGGCTACTATTATGAATGACTTTGGTATGGTTTCTGGACTTCAGTTAAATCATGCGAAAATTAAAGTATATATGAGCCCTTACGTTGAGGATAAGGTATTTATTGCACAAACTTTGGGGGTTAGTGAGGGAAGCTTGCCAGTTCTTTATTTGGGTCTCCCGCTCATATCCACAAGCATTCACAAAACTCACTGTCAGCCTATCTTGCAAAAAATAAAGAATATAATTTCTTCTTGGAAAATTAGGTTTCTATCAAAAGCAGGACGACTCGAACTCATCCGTTCGGTATTGCACTCCTACTCTATATATTGGTGTAATGCATTTTTTCTGCCTACTGGACTTCTCCAAGATATTGAACGGTTATTAATGAACTTCTTCTGGAATGGCACAAATGATAAGGCAATGCATATGGTAAATTGGGATAGCATTTGCAAACCGAAAGATGAAGGGGGACTGAACTTGAGAAATACTAGAGATTGGAATCAAGCATGTCTAGTACAGCAATTGTGGGATCTTTTGCAAAACAAATGTTCCTTATGGTCACATTGGGTTTCTGCTAGGTATCTTTCAAAGGAATCAATCTGGGAAATTTCAACAAGAACATACCACTATGCAGCTTGGAAAGGAATTTTAAAGGCAAGGAATTGGCTAATCAAACACATTTCCTATGCAATCTCTTCTGGAACTAGTACTAATATATCGTACGATCCTTTGGTGAATGGGAAGAGTATATTTTAATTATATGGTGACAGAATACGAAAAGATCTTGGGGCTCCCAAAGATTGGAATGTTTCTGAGTTCATTGCTAACGGTACCTGGTGTCTCCCTAATCCTATTTCTCCTGAAATGTTATCACTTTGGCCGACTATTATAGCTATTCCAATCAGGAACAACTCTTCAGATATACTTATTTGGCCTCATGACAATGGCAAATTTAGTGCCACATCCACATGGAATCAACTTAGGCAAAGAAATAAGAAGTGGGTCCCAAGTAGTTGGACATGGGATCGACCGAGATCACAAAGACATTCCTTATGTACATGGCAGGCCCTTCTCAATAAATTACCTACAATAGACAATATGAAAAGAAGAGGTATCTATCATGTTTTTTTTTTTGGTAAGAATATCGTTGCTGGCGAGATTTGCTTGGGCCTGAGTTCGTTGAGCTATTGTGGATGGATCCGATGATATTAGAAGAGATGAAGTTCCTGACTTATGTTTCTCCTGTCCACTAGTACCATGGGAAACCTCTGTTGTGGAAGGCTCTGACATTATAGGAAGAGATAAAGTTTTGGAATTGTCCTTCTGTCCGTGGTGCTTTCCTTGCGAGTCGGAATGCTCAATAGTTTTCGCCACCATCGGTGCTACTGCCATTAGAGAAGAATCACTTTGTTGCTGAGGTGCTTGACGTGGTCGATAGACCTTTGTGGTTGGTTGTGGGGTTTGCTGACAAGCTCCATTTGCATGACCAAAAGATAAGCAACGCTGACATCGTTGTGGCTTCCAGGAATATGAGACATGTACCTTCCGAGTGTTCCCGTCAAGATCGCGATAGAAAACTTCATTAGGAAGATCTTCATCGGAAGAAACCAGCACACATGCTCGTGCAAATGCTAATCTCGTCTGAGCTGCTGTTGCTTTGTCGATGTAGAGTGGCTGTCCCAGAGTGCTGCATAACTTTGCAATAAAACGTCGACTCCAAAGATGTAGAGGCAGTCCTTGAAAGGATACCCATAATGGAATAGACTGTAGGCTATCTAACTCCAAACGGACATCAGGAGACCAACGTCGTAAAATCATTGGATGACCGCGGATAGTCCAGAATCCTTCGAGGATTCGTTGCAAATCTTCTTCAGAGTATAGCTTGCAAACAAAGAATCCGTTCTCTAGCATATGAAGATCAAATGACGATATTCCCCATCGAGTTTTGATAAATGAGGATAATGGGAAATAAGATGTTTTGAGACCTACCACATAGCCAACAATCGCCATTGACCATGTCTCAATAAGCTCTGCTGAATCAGCAGTCTCGTATACAGCAATCTTCTTATCAGCCTGAACTTCTGGCGTAATGAATTCCAAGCTTAGATCTGGACTTCCAACCGGAGCCTTGAATAGGCTAGTCCAAGGCCGAGGGTCATTGGAAATTAGAGCAGGCTGCCGCGATCTAGAGCGCGACCTGCTTCGATGCTGCTTCATCGAAGGAGTTTCTCTCTGGAGAGGATATGGTGGAGGAGCAACTTGAGGGATAACGGTAGGGAGTCTTGCCATCGTTTCAACCCTCCCGCCACCGTCGCCAGCCCTAGGGGCCGTCGATGCCATGTTTGATCCCTCTTCTGGTCACCGCTACAGAATCGTCACCATAGGGAAAAGTCACCGCTGCAGAATTTCAGATCGTCGCTACAGTACCGTCGCCCTAGATCTGGTCGCCGCTGCAGTGTCGTCGCCGCTATAGTACCGTCGAATCAGATCTGGTCGCGCTGCAGTGTCGTCGGCGCTACAGTACGTCGACCTAGATCTGGATCTGGTCGCCGCTGTAGTGTCGCCGCCGCTACAGTACCGTCGCCCTAGATCTGGTCACCGCTGCAGTATCATCGCCGCTACAGTACCGTCGACCTAGATCTGGTCGCCGCTGCAGTGTCGTCGCTGCTACAGTAACGTCGACCCAGATCTGGTCGCCGCTGCCTCTCCGTATCTCTTTACTATTGTGATGGAAGGACTTTCCTCTCTTTACAACTCAAGACTTTGAAGAACAGAAAGAGGAGAACTTTTGGACTTTACACAATTTATCATGTTAACCGATGCTCCCTTTGTATGCAACAAGAAGGAACTGTTGACCACCTCTATTTTGCCTGTGATTATACAAAATGGATATGGAAGGAGATTCTCCAGCGATTTGAACTCAATAGACTACCGCAACCAAACTTGCAGCAAGAACTATGCGACCTCATGCAATGTTTCTCAAGAAAGGGGCCTCTCACACAACTGGCAAAGGTTACTTTCAGATGCGCTATTTGGTGGATGTGGAAGGAGAGATGTAACCGAATATTTGAATGCCAACATACAAACAATGCTCAGCTATTGAAAGAGATTATTAGAGACTCAAGATCCTGTATGGAGCAAGATCTCAAAACGGTGCACTTTTTTTTTTTGGTAAGTAAAAGTAAAATTCATTATGTGTAAAGTTTCTACAAATAGCTTTATCTATACAAGTCATAGACAAAGCCAAGTAACTCATAGAGTGCTAATGCGATAGTTATGACTACACATGCTGTAGACTATTTGGCATCATTCCCAAGATCTTTAGCTAATAGCAATATTAAATTTGATAAAAATATCTTTTTCTCTTCGGGTGAAGTGCTCGGTTTTGAGTTCATGCTCCATACAGGATCTTGAGTCTCTAATAATCTCTTTTAAGAGCTGAGCATTGTTTGTGTGTTGACATTCAAAGATTCTATTACATCTCTCCTTCCACATCCACCAAATAGCACATCTGAAAATAACCTTTGCCAGTTGTGTAAGAGGCCCTTTTCTTGAGAAACATTGCATAAGGTCGCCTAGTTCTTGGTGCAAGTTTGGTTGCGGCAGTCTATTGAGTTCAAATCGCTGGAGAATCTCCTTCCATATCCATTTTGTATAATCACAAGCAAAATAGAGGTGGTCAACAGTTTCTTCTTGTTGCAAACAAAGGGAGCATCGGTTAACATGATAGATACCTCTTCTTTTCATATTGTCTATTGTAGGTAGTTTATTGAGAAGGGCCTGCCATGTACATAAGGAGTGTCTTTGTGATCCCGGTCGATTCCATGTCCAACTGCTTGGGACCCACTTGTTATTTCTTTGCCTAATTTGATTCCATGCGGATGTGACACTAAATTTACCATTGTCATGAGGCCAAATAAGTATATCTGAAGAGTTGTTCCTGATTCGAATAGCTATGATAGTCGACCAAAGTGATAACATTTCAGGAGAAATAGGATTAGGGAGACACCAAGTACCGTTAGCGATGAACTCGGAAACCTTCCAATCTTTGGGAGCCCCAAGATCTTTTCGTATTCTGTCGCCATATAATTGAAATATACTCTTCCCATTCACCCAAGGATCGTACCACATATTAGTACTAGTTCCAGAAGAGATTGCATACGAAATGTGTTTGATTAGCCAATTCCTTGCCTTTAAAATTCCTTTCCAAGCTGCAGAGTGGTATGTTCTTGTTGAAATTTCCCATATTGATTCCTTTGAGAGATACTTAGCAGAAACCCAATGTGACCATAAGGAACATTTGTTTTGCAAAAGATCCCACAATTGCTGTACCAAACATGCTTGATTCCAATCTCTAGTATTTCTCAAATTTAGCCCCCCTTCATCTTTCGGTTTGCAAATGCTATCCCAATTTACCATATGCATTGCCTTTTCATTTGTGTCATTCCAGAAGAAGTTCATTAATAACCGTTCAATATCTTGGAGAAGTCCAGCAGGCAGAAGAAATGCATTACACCAATATATAGAGTAGGAGTGCAATACCGAACGGATGAGTTCGAGTCGTCCTACTTTTGATAGAAACCTATTTTTCCAAGAAGAAATTCTATTCTTTATTTTTTGCAAGATAGGTTGACAGTGGGTTTTGTGAATGCCTGTGGATATGAGCGGGAGACCCAAATAAGGAACTGGCAAGCTTCCTTCACTAACCCCCAAAGTTTGTGAAATAAAGACCTTATCCTCAACGTAAGGGCTCATATATACTTTACTTTTCACATGATTTAACTGAAGTCCAGAAACCATACCAAAGTCATTCATAATAGTAGCCAGGTTCTTTACTGAAGTTGGTTCATTTTGGAGAAAGATAAGTAAGTCATCTGCAAATGTTATATGTGATATATGAACAGAACCAGCACTGGGTACCTTAATGCTGTCATTTAAGACTGCGTGTTCCAACATACAGCTAAGTCCTTCCATCGCAATAGTAAAGAGATACGGAGAGAGTGGATCACCTTGTTGGATGCCATTCGTGCTCCCAAAAAAACCAATTGGTGAGCCATTAAAGAGTATCGAAAACTTTGGAGTTTCTAGGCAAGATTGAATCCAATTAATCCATTGCTGTGGGAAGTTCATATCAAGGAGCATCTTATAGATAAATTTCCTATTAACTGAATCAAAGGCTTTCCTTAGATCAGCTTTAATGCAGATTTTTGTCCCTCTTGCTTTTGAATGCAAATCTTTGACCAAGTCATTAGCAAGCAAAATGTTATGATGTATACTTCTCCCTTTGATGAAAGCAGCTTGATTTGGGCTAACGATCTTGTGTAATACCTTTTGCATTCTATTTGCCAATACTTTGGAGATGATCTTGTATATAAAGTTGCATAATGATATGGGTCGATAGTTCTCTAGTGAATCAGCCCCTGCATTCTTCGGAATTAAAGAAATAAAAGTGCAATTCATCTCTCTAAGAATATGACCTGAAGAGAAAAAATGTTGGCAAGCTTTGATCACATCATTTCCAATAATAGACCAAGCAGTTTGGTAAAATTCAGCTGGAAATCCATCTGGACCTGGGCTTTTGTGCTTTGGTGACTTAAAGACAACACATACAATTTCGTCATCTGTAATTGGGGCATTGAGGATTGAAATAGCTTCCGAATCAAGTTTTCTAGTCGGCTCCACATGAATGTTATTAGGTTTCCCAGCTTGATTGAGTAAGGAATAAAAAAATTGCTCTGTGTGTGCTTTAACCTCATCTAAATTCTCAATAAGATTATCATCTTTGTCTCTGCATTTGCTGATACGGTTAACAGCCCTTCGAGTAGCAATTGAAGCATAGAAAAATTTAGTATTGGAATCCCCTAGTGTAAGCCAATGCTGTCGAGACTTCTGCTTTGCAAAACTTTCCTCCTGTTTTAAGGCTTGCATGAAGTTATTTCTGGCTTCCGTCTCTTTGTAGATAATATTTTCATCATTTGGCTGAAGTTGCAGCTCATGTTGCAATGACATTAGTTCCTTTCTGCAAAATTGAACTCTGGTGGTAATATTGCCAAAGGTATTTGTATTCCACTCCTTTAGTGCTGCTTTACAGGCTTTGAGCTTTTGACATAAGATGTAAGGGGGAGATCCATGCACATTAACATTCCAAGCAGATCTGATAACATCAAGAAATTGAGGATGAGTACTCCACATGTTAAAGAATCTAAACGGTTTCTTGCCTCTTGGTGTCGCTTTTTCTGCGTGTATATACATTAAAGAATGGTCAGAAAACAAAGGAGCACCATACTCAAGAAGTGAATCTGGGTAAACTGTTAACCATTCATGGTTAATCAAACACGTATCAAGTCGAGCCATTATTTTTCTGTTAGCAGCACCTTGATTACTCCAGGAGAGCCAATTACCCACAGATTTCATATCAAACAATGCTGCAGTGTCAATGTAATCATTAAAACTTTGAAGCTGACTTTCTGAAAGTTGTCTACCCCCCACTTTTTCATTTGTGTACCGAACAGTATTAAAGTCTCCAAGAACAATCCAAGGTACATTGAGACAGCCATTTACAATATTAGTCAGGTCAGACCAAAGAGTATTTCTTTCTTGCATACTGTTTGAAGCATATATACCAGTGAAATTGAATTGACAGCCATTCTTTTTATCCTCTACCTTAAGATGAATGAATTGATCAGTAGCAGAAATAAACCAAGCATTAATAGAGTTAGGATTCCATAAGACCCATATTCTACCAAAAGTTTCATTTGAGTCATTGGTAAACAGTTCTGCGTCCGGCCATATTAAATTCTTTTGAGCTTGAACGCGCGATTGTTTAATTTTCATTTCCACTAGAATAACAATATCACATGCGGCAGACTTGATTATTCTGTTGAGCTCCCGACATTTCTCCGACTTATTAAGTCCGCGAACATTCCAGCATGTTATCTTCATTAGTAATAAACAAATGAAAAGGTAGTAAGGTATTCATCCTACGACTCTGGATGGATTGTACCATCCTTTTTCTTATCCTTCGGTTTTGTATTTTCTTCCCGCACAATATCCTTACCTTTTATGGCTTTATTCCTATATTTATCCACTTCATCTACAGCTTGCAGATTTTTAAACTTTAAAGTACCTTGAATCATGTGGTCTTGATTGGCAGGGTTTGTTGAAGCTCGATAAGATTGTTGCAGCACAATATCCTGGATAGTACTTGTTGGAGCAGCGTGGCTAGAGAGGTTTGTTGGGGCATGAGTTTGTTGAGTCGGAATATCCTTGTTGGCGATGTTTGTTGTGGCCTGAGTTTGTTGAGGAAGAATATCGTTGCTGGCGAGATTTGCTTGGGCCTGAGTTCGTTGAGCTATTGTGGATGGATCCGATGATATTAGAAGAGATGAAGTTCCTGACTTATGTTTCTCCTGTCCACTAGTACCATGGGAAACCTCTGTTGTGGAAGGCTCTGACATTATAGGAAGAGATAAAGTTTTGGAATTGTCCTTCTGTCCGCGGTGCTTTCCTTGCGAGTCGGAATGCTCAATAGTTTTCGCCACCATCGGTGCTACTGCCATTAGAGAAGAATCACTTTGTTGCTGAGGTGCTTGACGTGGTCGATAGACCTTTGTGGTTGGTTGTGGGGTTTGCTGACAAGCTCCATTTGCATGACCAAAAGATAAGCAACGCTGACATCGTTGTGGCTTCCAGGAATATGAGACATGTACCTTCCGAGTGTTCCCGTCAAGATCGCGATAGAAAACTTCATTAGGAAGATCTTCATCGGAAGAAACCAGCACACATGCTCGTGCAAATGCTAATCTCGTCTGAGCTGCTGTTGCTTTGTCGATGTAGAGTGGCTGTACCAGAGTGCTGCATAACTTTGCAATAAAACGTCGACTCCAAAGATGTAGAGGCAGTCCTTGAAAGGATACCCATAATGGAATAGACTGTAGGCTATCTAACTCCAAACGGACATCAGGAGACCTACCACATAGCCAACAATCGCCATTGACCATGTCTCAATAAGCTCTGCTGAATCAGCAGTCTCGTATACAGCAATCTTCTTATCAGCCTGAACTTCTGGCGTAATGAATTCCAAGCTTAGATCTGGACTTCCAACCGGAGCCTTGAATAGGCTAGTCCAAGGCCGAGGGTCATTGGAAATTAGAGCAGGCTGCCGCGATCTAGAGCGCGACCTGCTTCGATGCTGCTTCATCGAAGGAGTTTCTCACTGGAGAGGATATGGTGGAGGAGCAACTTGAGGGATAACGGTAGGGAGTCTTGCCATCGTTTCAACCCTCCCGCCACCGTCGCCAGCCCTAGGGGCCGTCGATGCCATGTTTGATCCCTCTTCTGGTCACCGCTACAGAATCGTCACCATAGGGAAAAGTCACCGCTGCAGAATTTCAGATCGTCGCTACAGTACCGTCGCCCTAGATCTGGTCGCCGCTGCAGTGTCTTCGCCGCTACAGTACCGTCGAATCAGATCTGGTCGCGCTGTAGTGTCGTCGGCGCTACAGTACGTCGACCTAGATCTGGATCTGGTCGCCGCTGTAGTGTCGCCGCCGCTACAGTACTGTCGCCCTAGATCTGGTCGCCGCTGCAGTATCGTCGCCGCTACAGTACCGTCGACCTAGATCTGGTCGCCGCTGCAGTGTCGTCGCCGCTACAGTAACGTCGACCCAGATCTGGTCGCCGCTGCAGTGTCGTCGGCGCTACAGTACGTCGACCTAGATCTAGATCTGGTCGTGTCGCCCTAGATCTGGTCGCCGCTGCAGTGTCGCCGCCGCTACAGTAACGTCGACCCAGATCTGGTCGCCGCTGCAGTGTCGCCGCCGCTACAGTACCGTCGCCATAAATTTACAGTAACTTCAAATTCATGACTCGTACACTTGGCAAATAATTCACATAGTGACTCATCCGAAGAACAAAAAATAATATCGTCAACATAAATTTACACAATAAGAAAATTATTTTCAAAATGTTTGATAAATAATGTAGTATCAACCTTGCCTTTGGTAAAATTATTTAAAATAAGAAAGGAACTAAGCCTTTCATACCAAGCTCTAGGAGCTTGAATACATGATTAGGAAGAAGAGAATTTTCAAATCCGGGAGGTTGTTCGACATACATTTCTTTGGAAATAAAACCATTCAAGAAGGCACTTTTGACATCCGTTTGAAATAGTTTAAAATCATTACTACTAGCATAGGTAAGGAGCATCCTAATGACTTATAATCTTACCACAGGAGCAAAGGTTTCTTCGTAGTCGATACATTCTTCTTGGTTGAAACCTTTGGTCACTAATCTAGCCTTATTTCTAACCATGATACCGCATTCATCTTGCTTATTTCTAAAGACCCATTTAGTACCAATGACTAAATGGTCACTAGGTCTAGGAACAAGCTTCCAAACCTCATTCCTCTCAAATTGGTTCAATTTCTCTTGCATTGCAATGACTCAAGAATCATCTTTCAAGGTCTCGTCAATGCATTTAGGTTCGATTTGAGAAAGGAAGACGATGTTAGCACAAAAATTCTTGAAGGAAGAACGAGTTTGAACCCCTTTTGATGTATCTCCTATAATTAGCTCCTTTGGATGAATATCTATATACTTTCAAAAGAAGATGCATCCAAGTTGCTATTTTGAGGAGGGGGTTCATTTAAATTCATATTATCAAAACCAAGATCATCATCAAAATCATTTTTCTTTAACTCAGAAATTTCATTAAAAACTACATGAATAGACTCTTCTATAACTAAGGTTCTTTTGTTAGAAACACGAAAAGCCTTAGAAACGGAAGAGTAACCAATAAAGATGCCTTCATCGGATTTAGCATCAAATTTTCCTAAGGCATCCTTTTCATTCAAAATAAAGCATTTGCAATAGAAAATTTTAAAATAAGAAATATTTAGTTTTTTGTTATTCCATAATTCATAACGAGTTTTTGATAGAGACGGTCTTATTAGAACCCTATTCATGATGTAGCAAGCCATATTCATGGCTTCGGCTAAAAAATACTTGGGTAGACTATGTTCATTCAACATAGTTCTTACCATTTCTTATAGGTTTCTATTTTTTCTTTCAACTACTCCATTTTGTTGCGAATTTCTTGGAGTGGAGAAGTTGTGATTATATCCATTAACTTCACAAAAACTTTGGAAGTCACGATTTTGAAATTCGCTACCGTGATCACTCCGAATTGATGAAATCATGAAAAGCCTTTTTCGTTTTGAGTGAGTTTACAAAATTTAGAGAAACATTTGAAATAATCACTTTTGTGAGCCAAAAAATAGGTTCAAGTGTATCTAGTATAGTCATCTACAATTACAAAAGCATATTTGCTTCCTCCTAGACTTGTCGTGTCTATTGGTCTAAATAAGTCTAAATGGATCAATTGTAATGGTCTAGTGGTGCTAATTTGATTTTTTGATTTGAAACTAGTTTTTATTTGTTTGCCTAGTTAACACGCATCACATACTTTGCCCTTAACAAACTTCATATTGGAAATCCCTCGTACTAATTCTCTAGATGAGATCTTAGATATTAGTTTCATACTTGCATGGCCTAATCTCCTATGCCAAAGCCAAGCATTATCATTCAAAGCGGAGAAGCACATTTCATTACTTAGTTCATCAAGGTTGATAGTGTAGACATTGTTTTATTTTAAATCAATCATTGATAAGTTATTGTTTGGTTTTTCAATGATGCATACATTAGATTCAAATCTAACGATGTAACCTTTATCGCATAATTGACTAATGCTTAAGAGATTATGTTTTAATCCATCAACTAGTAATACATCATCAATTGAAAAACATGATTTGTTACCTATGGTTCCCTTGCCAATGATTTTGCCTTTGTTGTTGTCTTCGAAGGTGACGTACCCTTCTTCTTTGCTAGTGAGCATAGAGAAATGAGATGGATCTCCAATCATGTGTCTTGAGCATCTACTATCAAGATACCATCTCTTGCTCCTAGCTTGTGGGTTTGTCTACAAAAGAGGATGGTTTTTAGGTACCCATTTGATTTTGGGTGCCTCAAAAATTGATCTACCAATTTTGTTATTCATCATTGAAATATTTATAGTTCATTTAGGAACCCATATCAACTTATGTGGACTAATCTTCCTAAATGGACATTTGTAATAAACATGTCCAGATTTACAACAAAAGTTACATTTCAAATAAGGTGAAACATATAATGTGGGTCCTTTAATGAAAGTGGTACGATTTTGGTGAGATCCTCTCATAAAACCAATTCCACTTCTATTTGCGACATGACCCTTGTTTGCAAGGATCATGTCCAATCCCTTGCTACCGATCTTAAACTTGTTTAAGGTCTCTTTAAGTAGTAAATTTTCACTTTTGATTGCTTCTAAGTGTTCGCACTTAGAGCATGGAGGAGTTTAAAGACTATCAAGCTTTAAAAGATTAAACTTCTTACTAATAGTTTTACACTCATCAAATAATTCGTGAAAAGCAATAGAAAGTTCATCAAAAGATAAATCTTCATTAATTAAATCGCATACCTCTTCTCCTAAAGCCATTAGCACAAAGTTTGCCTCCTCTTTGTAGCTAGCTTCTTCACTTTCTGAAGTACTTGAATCGTCCCAAGTCACTTTTAAAGCTTTCTTCTTCTTTGGTTGCTTCTTCTTGCCTTGGGGGCATTCATTTTTGAAGTGCCCCAGCTTCTTGCATTCGTAGCATATTACTTGGTCCTTTTTATGTTCAAGTTTGTTTTTGGTGTTATTTTTTGTTCTTTCTTATAAATTTTTTAAATTTTTGAGTTAAAAGTATAATGTCGTCATCACTTGATGTTCATTTTAAGTGGTCTTCTTGTGACACCATATCCTTCCTATTCTTTGGAAGGGGGTTCTCGAGCTCTTCATGAGCATGACATGTTATTTCATAAGTCATTAAAGACCCAATAAGTTCTTCAAGAGGAAATGTTTTAAGGTCCTTGGCCTCTTGAATGGCCATAACTTTTGGATCCCAACTTTTTGAGAGGGATCTTAATATTTTAGTTACTAGTTCAAAGTTAGAAAAATCTTTACCAAGAGCTTTGAGTCCATTGATGACATTCGTAAAATAAGTGTATATATCTCCGATGGACTCACTTGGTTACATTCGGAAAAGTTCATAAGAGTACACAAGAATGTTGATTTTGGACTCTTTCACTCGGCTAGTGCCTTCATGAGTGATCTGAAGAGTTTTCCAAATATCAAAAGCCGAATCAAAAATTGAAACACGATTAAATTCATTTTTGTCTAGTGCATAAAACAAGGCATTCATAGCCTTTGCGTTTAAAGCAAAAACCTTCTTCTCCGATTCATTCCATTCGCTCATCAGAAGAGAAGGTTTTTGAAATCCATTTTTCACAATAGTCCAAAGCTCGAAATCTATGGAAATGAGGAAGATCCTCATACGAGTCTTCCAATACATGTAATCTAACCATTAAACATAGGTGGACGTGTAATAGAATGACGTGTAATAACGGTGGACGAAAAACCGATAAGCCCTCTTGAAAGCCATGAAGAGTCATTTCTCTCGGGTGTAAATCCGAAATGAGAAATACCGGGCTCTGATACCAATTGTTAGGATCGGAGCGGCACTAAGAGGGGGGGGGGGTGAATTAGTATAGCGGTAAAGTGTGATAAACTTTTTACGATTTAAACACTTTCGAAAACTTCGTACGATAAAAGTAACGTTTTCGTTTGAAACCGTTTCGATTGCGTTTTAACTTGAAGAGATAAGTAAGATGGAGACAAAGAAGTAGAGCATTAAAGTGCAAATGGTTTGCAGTAATGTAATTGACAATAAGTAAATGCAAACCGGAAATCACGCCGATTTTATAGTGGTTCGGTCAAATGACCTACATCCACTTGCGAGGCCCCTCTTCGATGAGGTTCCCACCTTCCACTAGCAAATCTCTTGAAATGGAAGGGCAAATACCCCTCTTACAACCTTTTACAAGCGGTTCACTCTCTTACAGATTTTTAGCAAGAAAGAAGGAGGTGAACACTAGCAAATTGAAAACAAGACTAGCAAAGACTTTTCTCTCAAACAATTGCTGCTCAAAAAATTATATTCTCAGCTGAGACTTGAGGGGTATTTATAGGCCTCAAGAGGATTCAAATTTGGGCTCCAAAAATTTGAATTCTCTTATGTTCCCGATGCTGGCGGTGCCACCGCCCAGCCCAGGAGGTGTCACCGCCTAGCTCTCGGGTGCTGGGCGGTGCCACCGCCTAGGCCAATTCAGCTCACTAGTTGGGCTCTAAACTTGGCCCAAACTAGTCCGAACTCGGGCCCAATTGGCCGCTACTTGGGTTATAGGATTAATACCTAATCCTAATCCTAATTAACATGCTAACTATGAATTTAAAGACATTTTCTAAGCTATTACAAAGTCCGTAAGTCAAGACTTCTTCCAGTGAGCTTCCGGCGAACTTCCGGCGATCTTCCGATAAACTCTCGGAAACCATTCTGCGGACTCCCGGCAAGCTCCTAGACTTCAAGATTTGATCTTGGCGTGTTCCGATGAGCTTCTTCGGCAAGCTCCGATCTTTCTCGATGAGCTCTGCGAACTTCCAACGAACCTTCTGGCGAGCTTTCGAAAAACCCTTCGGCAAGCTCCCAACTCATTCTTGGCTAGTTCCGGCAGCATTCCCGACGAACCTTCGGACTTCTGTCGAACTCTCAAACTCGCAATGAATCCTTCGTGCTTGACTCCGACACTTTGTTTTGCTTTATGTCTTCGTCGTTATCGTAGTTAATCCTGCACACACAAGCAAAAACTCAACTCCGATCTAGACAATTATTATAAAGCGAATTGACATTCTGTTGCCCGGCACGTCATTGGTTGGCGCTTCGTCCGATTCTTTGGCACATCGTCCTCTCTTGCGGCTTGTTGCCCAATCAGCGGTTGACCTCCGCAACGCCGATATCCTTGGCGCAATTTCGCTCTTGGCCCGATGCCCGACGTCCGAAGCCTGCTGCAATCCAATATCCTAACGTGATCTCCTCCGGCGCAACGTCAATTCCTCCTGCCTTAATTGTCTAATCCTGATCGAGTAGACCTGCATCACTCAAAATGCAGTTAAACATAAACATAATTATCAATTGGTTTCATCATCAAAATACGAGATTCAACAGTGGAGCCGTCGGACTGGGCGATGGCACTACCTAGAGCCCGAAGGGTCGGGCGGTGTTACCACCAGACTGGGCGGTGGCACCATTGGACTGGGCGGTGGCACCGCCAGTACACTGCTTGTCAGACACTGGCAGGCGATGGCACCGCCACTAACAAGCGGTAGCACCGCCAGCATTAGAAACCCAAGAGAATTCAAATTTTTTTTTTTTTTTGGTAAGTAAAAGTAAATTGATTATGTGTAAAGTTTCTACAAATAGCTTTATCTATACAAGTCATAGACAAAGCCAAGTAAGTAACTAATAGTTATGACTATACATGCGGTAGACTATAACTCCTAATTACAATCATCAAAGAAAATGTTTATCCGGATATATCAAAACTACCTGTGGGTACATAATTTGGCATCATTCCCAAGATCTTTAGCTAATAGCAAAATTAAATTTGATAAAAATATCTTTTTCTCTTTGGGTAAAGTGCACCGTTTTGAGATCTTGCTCCATACAGGATCTTGAGTCTCTAATAATCTCTTTCAATAGCTGAGCATTGTTTGTATGTTGGCATTCAAATATTCTGTTACATCTCTCCTTCCACATCCACCAAATAGCGCATCTGAAAGTAACCTTTGCCAGTTGTGTGCGAGGCCCCTTTCTTGAGAAACATTGCATGAGGTCGTATAGTTCTTGGTGCAAGTTTGGTTGCGGTAGTCTATTGAGTTCAAATCGCTGGAGAATCTCCTTCCATATCCATTTTGTATAATCACAAGCAAAATAGAGGTGGTCAACAGTTTCTTCTTGTTGCATACAAAGGAAGCATCGGTTAACATGATAGATATCTCTTCTTTTCATATTGTCTATTGTAGGTAATTTATTGAGAAGGGCCTACCATGTACATAAGGAATGTCTTTGTGATCCCGATCGATCCCATGTCCAACGACATGGGACCCACTTGTTATTTCTTTGCCTAATTTGATTCCATGCGGATGTGGCACTAAATTTGCCATTGTCATGAGGCCAAATAAGTATATCTGAAGAGTGGTTCCTGATTGGAATAGCTATAATAGTCGGCCAAAGTGATAACATTTCGGGAGAAATGGGATTAGGGAGACACCAGGTACCGTTAGCAATGAACTCAGAAACCTTCCAATCTTTGGGAGCCCCAAGATCTTTTCGTATTCTGTCACCATATAATTGAAATATACTCTTCCCATTCACCCAAGGATCGTACCACATATTAGTACTAGTTCCAGAAGAGATTGCATAGGAAATGTGTTTGATTAGCCAATTCCTTGCCTTTAAAATTCCTTTCCAAGCTGCAGAGTGGTATGTTCTTGTTGAAATTTCCCAGATTGATTCCTTTGAAAGATACCTAGCAGAAACCTAATGTGACCATAAGGAACATTTGTTTTGCAAAAGATCCCACAATTGCTGTACCAGACATGCTTGATTCCAATCTCTAGTATTTCTCAAGTTCAGCCCCCCTTCATCTTTCGGTTTGCAAATGCTATCCCAATTTACCATATGCATTGCCTTATCATTTGTGCCATTCTAGAAGAAGTTCATTAATAACCGTTCAATATCTTGGAGAAGTCCAGCAGGCAGAAAAAATGCATTACACCAATATATAGAGTAGGAGTGCAATACCGAACGGATGAGTTCGAGTCGTCCTGCTTTTGATAGAAACCTATTTTTCCAAGAAGAAATTCTATTCTTTATTTTTTGCAAGATAGGCTGACAGTGAGTTTTGTGAATGCCTGTGGATATGAGCGGGAGACCCAAATAAGGAACTGGCAAGCTTCCCTCACTAACCCCCAAAGTTTGTGCAATAAAGACCTTATCCTCAACGTAAGGGATCATATATACTTTACTTTTCGCATGATTTAACTGAAGTCCAGAAACCATACCAAAGTCATTCATAATAGTAGCCAGGTTCTTTACTAAAGTTGGTTCTTTTTGGAGAAAGATAAGTAAGTCATCTGCAAATGTTATATGTGATATATGAATAGAGCCAGCAATGGGTACCTTAATGCTGCCATTTAAGACTGCGTCTTCCAACATACAGCTAAGTCCTTCCATCGCAATAGTAAAAAGATACGGAGAGAGTGGATCACCTTGTCGGATGCCATTCGTGCTCCCAAAAAAACCAATAGGTGAGCCATTAAAAAGTATCGAAAACTTTGGAGTTTCCAGGCAAAATTGAATCCAATTAACCCATTGCTGTGGGAAGTTCATATCGAGGAGCATCTTATAGATAAACTTCCTATTAACTGAATCAAAGGCTTTCCGTAAATCAGCTTTAAAACAGATTTTCGTTCCTCTTGCTTTTGAATGCAAATCTTTGACCAAGTCATTAGCAAGCAAAATGTTATGATGTATACTTCTCCCTTTGATGAAAGCAGCTTGATTTGGGCTAATGATCTTGTGTATTACCTTTTGCATTCTATTTGCCAATACTTTGGAGATGATTTTGTAATTGAAGTTGCATAATGATAAGGGTCGATAGTTCTCTAGTGAATCTGCCCCTGCATTCTTCGGAATTAAAGAAATAAATGTGCAATTCATCTCTCTAAGAATATGACCTGAAGAGAAAAAATGTTGGCAAGCCTTAATCACATCATTTCCAATAATAGACCAAGCAGTTTGGTAAAATTCAGCTGGAAATCCATCTGGACCTGGGCTTTTGTGCTTTGGTGACTTAAAGACAACACATACAATTTCGTCATCTGTAATTGGGGCATTGAGGATTGAAATAGCTTCCGAATCAAGTTTTCTAGTCGGCTCCACATGAATGTTATTAGGTTTCCCAGCTTGATTGAGTAAGGAATAAAAAAATTGCTCTGTGTGTGCTTTAACCTCATCTAAATTCTCAATAAGATTGTCATCTTTGTCTCTGCATTTGCTGATACGGTTAATCGCCCTTCGAGTAGCAATTGAAGCATAGAAAAATTTAGTATTGGAATCCCCTAGTGTAAGCCAATGCTATCGAGACTTCTGCTTTGCAAAACTTTCCTCCTGTTTTAAGGCTTGCATGAAGTTATTTCTGGCTTCTGTCTCTTTGTAGATAATATTTTCATCATTTGGCTGAAGTTGCAGCTCATGTTGCAATGACATTAGTTCCTTTCTGCACAATTGAACTCTGGTGTTAATATTGCCAAAGGTATTTGTATTCCACTCCTTTAGTGCTGCTTTACAGGCTTTGAGCTTTTGACATAAGATGTAAGGGGGGGATCCATGCGCATTAAAATTCCAAGCAGATCTGATAACATCAAGAAATTGAGGATGAGTACTCCACATGTTAAAGAATCTAAACGGTTTCTTGCCTTTTGGTGTCATTTTTTCTGCATGTATATACATTAAAGAATGGTCAGAAAACAAAGGAGCACCATACTCAAGAAGTGAATCTGGGTAAATTGTTAACCATTCATGATTAATCAAACACCTATCAAGTCGAGCCATTATTTTTCTGTTAGCAGCACCTTGATTACTCCAGGAGAGCCAATTACCCACAGATTTCATATCAAACAATGCTGCAGTGTCAATGTAATCATTAAAACTTTGAAGCTGGCTTTCTGAAAGTTGTCTACCCCCTCTTTTTCATTTGTGTACCGAACAGTATTAAAGTCTCCAAGAACAATCCAAGGTACATTGAGACAGCCATTTATAATATTAGTCAGGTCAGACCAAAGAGTATTTCTTTCTTGCATACTGTTCGAAGCATATATGCCAGTGAAATTGAATTGACAGCCATTCTTTTTATCCTCTACCTTAAGATGAATGAATTGATCAGTAGCAGAAATAAACCAAGCATTAATAGAGTTAGGATGCCATAATACCCATATTCGACCAAAAGTTTCATTTGAGTCATTGGTAAACAGTTCTGCGTCCAGTCATATTAAATTCTTTTGAGCTTGAACGCGCGATTGTTTAATTTTCGTTTCCACTAGAATAACAATATAACATGCGACAGACTTTATTATTTTGTTGACCTCCCGACATTTCTCCGGCTTATTAAGTCCGCGAACATTCCAGCATGTTATCTTCATTAGTAATAAACAAATGAAAAGGTAGTAAGGTATTCATCCTACGACTTTGGATGGATTGTACCATCCTTTTTCTTATCCTTCGGTTTTGCATTTTCCTCCCTCACAATATCCTTACCTTTTATGGCTTTATTCCTATATTTATCCACTTCATCTACAGCTTGCAGATTTTTAAACTTGAAAGTACCTTGAATCATGTGATCTTGATTGGCAGGGTTTGTTGAAGCTCGATAAGATTGTTCAGCCCAATATCTTGAATAGTACTAGTTGGAGCAACCTGGCTAGAGTGGTTTGTTGGGGCATGAGTTTGTTGAGATAGATTATCCTTGTTAGCGATGTTTGTTGTGGCTTGAGTTTGTTGAGTAAGAATATCCTTGCTAGCGATATTTGCTTGGACCTGAATTCGTTGAGCTATTGTGGATGGATCCGATGATATTGGAAGAGATGAAGTTCCTGACTTATGTTTCTCCTGTCCACTAGTACCATGGGAAACCTCTGTTGTGGAAGGCTCTGACATTATAGGAAGAGATAATGTTTTGGAATTGTCCTTCTGTCCGCAATGCTTTCCTTGCGAGTCGGAATGCTCAATAGTTTTCGCCACCATCGGTGCTACTACCATTAGAGAAGAATCACTTTGTTGCTGATGCGCTTGACGTGGTTGATAGACCTTTGTGGTTGGTTTTGGGGTTTGCTGACAAGCTCCATTTGCATGACCAAAAGATAAGCAACGCTGACATCATTGTGGCTTCCAGGAATATAAGACATGTACCTTCCGAGTGTTCCCGTCAAGATCACGAAAGAAAACCTCATTAGGAAGATCTTCATCGGAAGAAACCAGCACACATGCTCGTGCAAATGCTAATCTCGTCTGAGCTGCTGTTGCTTTGTCGATGTAGAGTGGCTGTCCCAGAGTGCTGCATAACTTTGCAATAAAACGTCGACTCCAAAGATGTAGAGGCAGTCCTTAAAAGGATACCCATAATGGAATAGACTGTAGGCTATCTAACTCCAAACGGACATCAGGAGACCAACGTCGTAGAATCATTGGATGACCGCGGATAGTCCAGAATCCTTCGAGGATTCGTCGCAAATCTTCTTCAGAGTATAGCTTGCAAACAAATAATCCGTTCTCCAGCATATGTAGATCAAATGTCGATATTCCCCATCGAGTTTTGATAAATGAGGATAGTGGGAAATAAGATGTTTTGAGACCTACCACATAGCTAACAATCGCCAAAGACCATGTCTCAATAAGCTCTGCTGAATCAGCAGTCTCGTATACATCAATCTTCTTATCAGCCTGAACTTCTGGAGTAAAGAATTCCAAGCTTAGATCTGGACTTCCAACCGGAGCCTTGAAGAGGCTAGTCCAAGGCCGAGGATCGTTGGAAATGAGAGCATGCTACCGTGATCTAGAGCGCGACCTGCTTCGATGCTGCTTCGTCGAAGGAGTTTCTATCTGGAAAGGTTGGGGGGTAGCGGTAGGGAGCCTTGCAACCCTCTCGCCACCATCGCCAGCCCTAGGGGCCGTCGCTGCCATGTTTGATCCCTCTTCTGGTCGCCGCTACAGAAACGCCGCCATTGGGAAAAGCCACCGCTGCAGTATATTAGATCGCCGCTATAGTACCGTCGCCCTAGGGAGATCTGGTTTACAGAATCGTTGCCCTTGGGGAGAAGCCGACGCTACAGAGATCTGGTCGCCGCTATAGTGTCGTCGCCCTAGATCTGGTCGCTGCTACAGTGTCGTCGCCGCCGCTACAATACCGTCGTCCTTGGGAGATCTGATCGCCTCTACAGTGTCGTCGCCCTTCGCCCGTAGGAGAAAGCCGACGCTGCAGGAGTTAGATCGCCTTAGGGAGATATGGTCGTCGCTACAGTACCGTCGCCCTAGATCTGGTCCGCCGCCGCTACAGTACCATCGCCCTTCGCCCGTGGGAGAAAGCCGATGCTGCAGGAGTCGGATCGTCCTAGGGAGATCTAGTCGCCGCTACAGTATCGCCGCCGCCGCTACAGTACCGTCGTCCAAGATCTGGTCGCCGCTACAGTATCACCGCTGTTGGCTTCCTATCAGCGTATCCTACCAAGAGAATTCAAAATTTGGAGCCCAAATTTGAATCCTCTTGGGGCCTATAAATACCCCTCAATTCTCAGCTGAGAATACAACTTTTGAGAAAGCAATAGATTGAGATAAAAATCTTAGAGAAGTCTTTAGCAAGTCTTGTTTTCAATTGCTTGAGTGTTCACCTCCTTCTTTCTCTTCAAAAATTTGTAAGAGTGTGAACCACTTGTAAAAGGTTATAAGAGGGGTATTTGTCCTTCCCCTTCAAAGATATTTGCTAGTGGAAGTTGGGAGCCTCATTTAAGAAGGCTTCGCAAGTGGATGTAGGTCATTTGATCGAACTACTTTAAATTGGCGTGTTCATTGAATGTGTGAGTACTTACCTTTCTACAATCGTTATCTACACAGTAGCAAGTTTTTGTTTTTCACTTTACTCAAGCTACTATCAAAACAAAATCTCCTTGCATTTTACGGAATCATTTTTGAACTTACATGTTTTAATCCGCTACACTAATTCACCCCTCCCTCTCAGTGTCGCTTCGATCCTAACAATTGGTATCAGAGCTAGGCTCACTCTCATATTTGGTTTAATACCCAAGAGAGATGGCTTACTTCGGCATGCAAGAGGGTCATTCTATTGCACGACCACCTTTGTTTAATGGGTCGGATTACACATATTGGAAGACTCGCATGAGGATCTTCCTCATTTCTATGGACTTTGAGCTTTGGTCTATTGTCGAGAATGGATTTCAAAAATCTTCTCTTCCGATGAGCGAATGGAATGAATCGGAGAAGAAGGTTTTTGCTTTAAATGCAAAGGCTATGAATGCCTTGTTTTGTGCACTAGACAAAAACGAATTTAATCGTTTTTCAATTTGTGATTCGGCTTTTGATATTTGGAGAACTCTTGAGGTCACTCATGAAGGCACTAGTCGAGTGAAAGAGTCCAAAATCAACATCCTTGTGCACTCTTACGAATTTTTCCGAATGAAACCAAGTGAGTCCATCGGAGACATATACACCCGGTTTACGGATGTCATCAATGGACTCAAAGCTCTTGGTAAAGATTTTACTAACTTTGAACTAGTAACTAAAATCTTAAGATCCCTCCCTAAAAGTTGGGATCCAAAAGTTACGGCCATTCAAGAGGCCAAAGACCTTAAAGCATTCCCTCTTGAAGAACTCATTGGGTCTCTAATGACCTACGAAATGACATGTCAAGCTCATGACGAACTCGAGAACCCCCTTCCAAAGAATAGGAAGGATATGGCACTCAAATCACAAGAAGACCACTTGAAAGGAACATCAAGTGATGAGGACAGTGACAATGACATTGCACTTTTGACTCAAAAATTTAAAAAATATTTAAGAAAGAATAAATTTAAAAATAATATAAAAAATAAATTTGAACAAAAGAAGGACCAAGTGATTTGCTATGAATGCAAAAAACCGGGACACTACAAGAACGATTGTCCTCAAGCCAAAAAGAGAACATCAAAGAAGAAGGAGCTCAAGGCAACGTAGAATGATTCAAGCGTGTTCGAAGAAGAGGAGTCCAACACCGAGCAAGTTGCTCATTACGCGCTAATGGCTTTAGGAGAAGAGGTATGTGATTTATTTAATGAAGATTTATCTTTTGTAGAACTCTCTATCGCTTTTCATGAATTATTTGATGAATGTAGAACTGTTAGCAAGAAGTTAAAGTATCTTAAAGAAAGAGCATGCTTTGCTACAAGATAAGTTTGAGAATCTTTAAACTCCTCCATGCTCTAAGTGTGAGCATTTAGAAGCAATAAAAAATGAAAATTTGCTTCTTAAAGAAACCTTAAACAAGTTTAAGGTTGGTAGCAAAGGATTAGATATGATCCTTGCACACAAGGGTCACATTGCAAATAGAAATGAAATTGGATTTGTAAAAGGATTACATCAAAATCCTACCACTTTCATAAAAAGACCTACATTACATGTTTCCTCTTATATGAAATGTAACTTCTGTTGCAAATCCGGACATATTGCCTACAAATGTCCATTTAGGAAAATTAGTTCACAAAAATTAATATGGGTTCCTAAATGAACTATAAAGGATTCAATAATAAATAACAAAGTTAGTGGGTCAATTTTTGAGGCACCCAAAATCAAATAGGTACCTAAAAATCATCCTCTTTTGTAGACAAACCCACAAGCTAGGAGCAAGAGATGTTATCTCGATAGTGGATGCTCAAGACATATGATTGGAGATCCATCTCATTTCTCTATGCTCACTAGCAAAGAAGAAGGGTACGTCACCTTCGGAGACAACAACAAAGGCAAAATCATTGGCAAGGGAACTATTGGTAACAAATTTAGTTTTTCCATTGATAATATTTTACTAGTTGATGGATTGAAACACAATCTCTTAAGTATTAGTCAACTATGCGATAAAGGTTATATCGTTAGATTTGAATCAAATATGTGCATTATTGAAAAACCAAATCATAACATGACTATGATTGCTTTAAAACAAAATAATGTCTATACCATCAATCTTGATGAACTAAGTAATGAAATGTGTTTCTCCGCCGTAAATGATGATGCTTGGCTTTGGCATAGGAGATTAGGTCATGCAAGCATGAAAACAATATCTAAAATCTCATCTCAAGAATTAGTACGAGGGATTCCGAATATGAAGTTTATTAAGGATAAGGTATGCGATGCATGTCAACTAGGCAAACAAATAAAAACAAGCTTCAAACCAAAAAATCAAATTAGCACCACTAGACCATTACAATTGATCCATTTGGACTTATTTGGACCAATTGATACAACAAGTCTAGGTGGAAGCAAATATGCATTTGTGATTGTGGATGACTACTCTAGATACACTTGGACCTATTTCTTAGCTCACAAAAGTGATTGCTTCAAGTGTTTCTCTAAATTTTGTAAACTCACTCAAAATGAAAAAGGCTTCATGATTTCATCAATTCGGAGTGATCACGGTGGTGAATTCCAAAACCGTGACTTTCAAAATTTTTGCGAAGTTAATGGGTACAATCACAACTTCTCAACTCCAAGAAATCCTCAACAAAATGGAGTAGTTGAAAGGAAAAATAGAAACCTACAAGAAATGGCAAGAACTATGTTAAATGAACATAGTTTACCCAAATATTTTTGGGCCGAAGCTGTAAATACGGCTTGTTATATCATGAATAGGGTCCTAATAAGACCATCTCTATCAAAAACTCCCTATGAATTATGGAATAACAAAAAACCAAATATTTTTTATTTTAAAGTTTTTGGTTGTAAATGCTTCATTTTAAATGAAAAGGATGCCCTAGGTAAATTTGATGCTAAATCCGATGAAGACATTTTTCTTGGTTACTGCTCCGTTTCTAAGGCATTTCATGTCTTTAACAAAAGGACCTTAGTAATAGAAGAGTCTATTCATGTAGTTTTTAATGAAATTTCTGATTTAAAGAAAAATAATTTTGATGATGATCTTGGTTTTGATAATTTGATGATGATCATTTCATACGCGATCATGTCCTTAACAATGATGTTGTTCTAGAATTCTTTTTTTTTTTTATAAGTAAAAGTAAATTGATTTTGTGTAATGTTTCTACAAATAGCTTTGTCTATACAAGTTATAGACGAAGCTAGGTAACTCGTAGAGTATTCATGCGGTAGTTATGACTACACATGTTGTAGACTATAACTCTTAACTGTGGCCAACAAATAAAATTTAAAGTCCAAATATGCCAATATTTCCTGTGGGTATAGCTATTACCATCCTTCCCAAGATCTTTAGCTAATAGCAAAATTGAATTTGATAAAAATATCTTTTTTTCTTTGGGTAAGGTGCTCCATTTTGAGATTGTTCTCCATACATGATCTTGAGTCTCTAATAATCTCTGTCAAGAGCTGAGCATTGTTTGTGTGTTGACACTCAAAGATTCTGTTACATCTCTCCTTCCACATCCACCAAATAGCGCATCTGAAAGTAACCTTTGCCAGTTGTGTGAGAGGCCCTTTTCTTGAGAAACATTGCATGAGATCGCCTAGTTCTTGGTGCAAGTTTGGTTGCGGCAGTCTATTGAGTTCAAATCGCTGGAGAATCTCCTTCCATATCCATTTTGTATAATCACAAGCAAAATAGAGGTGGTCAACAGTTTCTTCTTGTTGCATACAAAAAAAAAAAAAAAGCATCAATTAGCTAGGTATCTTTCAAAGGAATCAATCTGGGAAATTTCAACAAGAACATACCACTCTGCAGCTTTGAAAGGAATTTTAAAGGCAAGGAATTGGCTAATCAAACACATTTCCTATGCAATCTCTTCTGGAACTAGTACTGATATGTGGTACGATCCTTGGGTGAATGGGAAGAGTATATTTCAATTATTATTATTATTATTTTTTTTTGTAAGTAAAAGTAAATTGATTATGTGTAAAGTTTCTATAAATAGCTTTATCTATACAAGTCATAGACACCTTTTCTTTTCATATTGTCTATTGTAGGTAGTTTATTGAGAAGGGCCTGCCATGTACATAAGGAATGTCTTTGTGATCCCGGTCGATCCCATGTCCAACTGCTTGGGACCCACTTGTTATTTCTTTGCCTAATTTGATTCCATGCGGATGTGGCACTAAATTTGCCATTGTCATTAGGTCAAATAAGTATATCTGAAGAGTTGTTCCTGATTGGAATAGCTATAATAGTCGGCCAAAGTGATAACATTTCGGGAGAAATGGGATTAGGGAGACACCAGGTACCGTTAGCAATGAACTCAGAAACCTTCCAATCTTTGGGAGCCCCAAGATCTTTTCGTATTCTGTCACCATATAATTGAAATATTCTCTTCCCATTCACCCAAGGATCATACCACATATTAGTACTAGTTCCAGAAGAGATTGCATAGGAAATGTGTTTGATTAGCCAATTCCTTGCCTTTAAAATTCCTTTCCAAGTTGCAGAGTGGTATGTTCTTGTTGAAATTTCCCAGATTGATTCCTTTGAAAGATACCTAGCAGAAACCCAATGTGACCATAAGGAACATTTGTTTTGCAAAAGATCCCACAATTGCTGTACCAGACATGTTTGATTCCAATCTCTAGTATTTCTCAAGTTTAGCCCCCCTTCATCTTTCGGTTTGCAAATGCTATCCCAATTTACCATATGCATTGCCTTATCATTTGTGTCATTCCAGAAGAAGTTCATTAATAACAGTTCAATATCTTGGAGAAGTCAAGCAGGCAGAAGAAATGCATTACACCAATATATAGAGTAGGAGTGCAATACCGAACGGATGAGTTCGAGTCGTCCTGCTTTTGATAGACACCTATTTTTGCAAGAAGAAATTCTATTCTTTATTTTTTGCAAGATAGGCTGACAGTAGGTTTTGTGAATGCTTGTGGATATGAGCGGGAGACCCAAATAAGGAACTGGCAAGCTTCCCTCACTAACCCCCAAAGTTTGTGCAATAAAGACCTTATCCTCAACGTAAGGGCTCATATATACTTTACTTTTCGCATGATTTAACTGAAGTCCAGAAACCATACCAAAGTCATTCATAATAGTAGCTAGGTTTTTTGGAGAAAGATAAGTAAGTCATCTGCAAATGTTATATGTGATATATGAACAGAACCAGCAATGGGTTCCTTAATGCTGTCATTTAAGACTGCGTGTTCCAACATACAGCTAAGTCCTTCCATCGCAATAGTAAAAAGATATGGAGAGAGTGGATCACCTTGTCGGATGCCATTTTTGCTCCCAAAAAATCCAATAGGTGAGACATTAAAGAGTATAGAAAACTTTGGAGTTTCCAAGCAAGATTGAATCCAATTAACCCATTGCTGTGGGAAGTTCATATCGAGGAGCATCTTATAGATAAACTTCCTATTAACTGAATCAAAGGCTTTCCATAAATCAGCTTTAAAACAGATTTTTGTCCCTCTTGCTTTTGAATGCAAATCTTTGACCAAGTAATTAGCAAGCAAAATGTTATGATGTATACTTCTCCCTTTGATGAAAGCAGCTTGATTTGGGCTAATGATCTTGTGTATTACCTTTTGCATTCTATTTGTCAATACTTTGGAGATGATCTTGTAAATAAAGTTGCATAATGATATGGGTCGATAGTTCTCTAGTGAATCAGCCCCTGCATTCTTCGGGATTAAAGAAATAAAAGTGCAATTCATCTCTCTAAGAATATGACCTGAAGAGAAAAAATGTTGGCAAGCCGTGATCACATCATTTCCAATAATAGACCAAGCAGTTTGGTAAAATTCAGCTGGAAATCCATCTGGACCTGGGCTTTTGTGCTTTGGTGACTTAAAGACAACACATACAATTTCGTCATCTGTAATTGGGGCATTGAGGATTGAAATAGCTTCCGAATCAAGTTTTCTAGTCGGCTCAACATGAATGTTATTAGGTTTCCTAGCTTGATTGAGTAAGGAATAAAAAAATTGCTCTGTGTGTGCTTTAACCTCATCTAAATTCTCAATAAGATTATCATCTTTGTCCCTGCATTTGCTGATACGGTTAACAGCCCTTCGAGTAGCAATTGAAGCATAGAAAAATTTAGTATTGGAATCCCCTTGTGTAAGCCAATGCTGTCGAGACTTCTATTTTGTAAAACTTTCCTCCTGTTTTAAGGCTTGCATTAAGTTATTTCTGGCTTCTGTCTCTTTAAAGATAATATTTTCATCATTCTTTCTTTGCAAGATATACTCTGAAGAAGATTTACAACGAATCCTCGAAGGATTCTGGACAATCCGCGGTCATCCAATGATTCTACGACGTTGGTCTCCTGATGTCCGTTTGGAGTTAGATAGCCTACAGTCTATTCCATTTTGGGTATCCTTTCAAGGAATGCCTCTACATCTTTGGAGTCGACGTTTTATTGCAAAGTTATGCAGCACTCTGGGACAGCCACTCTACATCGACAAAGCAACAGCAGCTCAGACGAGATTAGCATTTGCACGAGCATGTGTGCTGGTTTCTTCTGATGAAGATCTTCCTAATGAGGTTTTCTATCGTGATCTTGACGGGAACACTCGGAAGGTACATGTCTCATATTCCTGGAAGCCACAACGATGTCAGCGTTGCTTATCTTTTGGTCATGCAAATGGAGCTTGTCAGCAAACCCCAAAACCAACCACAAAGGTCTATCAACCACGTCAAGCGCATCAGCAACAAAGTGATTCTTCTCTAATGGCAGTAGCACCGATGGTGGTGAAAACTATTGAGCATTCCGACTCGCAAGGAAAGCACTGCGGACAGAAGGACAATTCCAAAACTTTATCAATTCCTATAATGTCAGAGCCTTCCACAACAGAGGTTTCCCATGGTACTAGTGGACAGGAGAAACATAAGTCAGGAACTTCATCTCTTCCAATATCATCGGATCCATCCACAATAGCTCAACGAACTCAGGTCCAAGCAAATCTCGCCAGCAAGGATATTCTTCCTCAACAAACTCAGGCCACAACAAACATCGCCAACAAGGATATTCTGTCTCAACAAACTCATGCCCCAACAAACTTCTCTAGCCAGGTTGCTCAAACAAGTACTATCCAAGATATTGTGCTGCAAAAATCTTATCGAGCTTCAACAAACCCTGCCAATCAAGATCACATGATTCAAGGTACTTTAAAGTTTAAAAATCTACAAGCTGTAGATGAAGTGGATAAATATAGGAATAAAGCCATAAAAGGTAAGGATATTGTGAGGGAGGAAAATACAAAACCGAAGGATAAGAAAAAGGATGGTACAATCCATCCAAAGTCGTAGGATGAATACCTTACTACCTTTTCAATTATTTATTTTTTTTTTGGTAAGTAAAAGTAAAATTCATTATGTGTAAAGTTTCTACAAATAGCTTTATCTATACAAGTCATAGACAAAGCCAAGTAACTCATAGAGTGCTAATGCGATAGTTATGACTACACATGCTGTAGACTATAACTATCTGTGGGTACATTATTTGGCATCATTCCCAAGATCTTTAGCTAATAGCAAAATTAAATTTGATAAAAAAATCTTTTTCTCTTCGGGTGAAGTGCTCGGTTTTGAGTTCATGCTCCATACAGGATCTTGAGTCTCTAATAATCTCTTTCAAGAGCTGAGCATTGTTTGTGTGTTGACATTCAAAGATTCTATTACATCTCTCCTTCCACATCCACCAAATAGCACATCTGAAAATAACCTTTGCCAGTTGTGTAAGAGGCCCTTTTCTTGAGAAACATTGCATAAGGTCGCCTAGTTCTTGGTGCAAGTTTGGTTGCGGCAGTCTATTGAGTTCAAATCGCTGGAGAATCTCCTTCCATATCCATTTTGTATAATCACAAGCAAAATAGAGGTGGTCAACAGTTTCTTCTTGTTGCAAACAAAGGGAGCATCGGTTAACATGATAGATACCTCTTCTTTTCATATTGTCTATTGTAGGTAGTTTATTGAGAAGGGCCTGCCATGTACATAAGGAGTGTCTTTGTGATCCCGGTCGATCCCATGTCCAACTGCTTGGGACCCACTTGTTATTTCTTTGCCTAATTTGATTCCATGCGGATGTGGCACTAAATTTACCATTGTCATGAGGCCAAATAAGTATATCTGAAGAGTTGTTCCTGATTCGAATAGCTATGATAGTCGGCCAAAGTGATAACATTTCAGGAGAAATAGGATTAGGGAGACACCAAGTACCGTTAGCGATGAACTCGGAAACCTTCCAATCTTTGGGAGCCCCAAGATCTTTTCGTATTCTGTCGCCATATAATTGAAATATACACTTCCCATTCACCCAAGGATCGTACCACATATTAGTACTAGTTCCAGAAGAGATTGCATACGAAATGTGTTTGATTAGCCAATTCCTTGCCTTTAAAATTCCTTTCCAAGCTGCAGAGTGGTATGTTCTTGTTGAAATTTCCCATATTGATTCCTTTGAGAGATACTTAGCAGAAACCCAATGTGACCATAAGGAACATTTGTTTTGCAAAAGATCCCACAATTGCTGTACCAAACATGCTTGATTCTAATCTCTAGTATTTCTCAAATTTAGCCCCCCTTCATCTTTCGGTTTGCAAATACTATCCCAATTTACCATATGCATTGCCTTATCATTTGTGCCATTCCAGAAGAAGTTCATTAATAACCGTTCAATATCTTGGAGAAGTCCAGCAGGCAGAAGAAATGCATTACACCAATATATAGAGTAGGAGTGCAATACCGAACGGATGAGTTCGAGTCGTCCTGCTTTTGATAGAAACCTATTTTTCCAAGAAGAAATTCTATTCTTTATTTTTTGCAAGATAGGTTGACAGTGGGTTTTGTGAATGCCTGTGGATATGAGCGGGAGACCCAAATAAGGAACTGGCAAGCTTCCTTCACTAACCCCCAAAGTTTGTGAAATAAAGACCTTATCCTCAACGTAAGGGCTCATATATACTTTACTTTTCGCATGATTTAACTGAAGTCCAGAAACCATACCAAAGTCATTCATAATAGTAGCCAGGTTCTTTACTGAAGTTGGTTCATTTTGGAGAAAGATAAGTAAGTTATCTGCAAATGTTATATGTGATATATGAACAGAATCAGCACTGGGTACCTTAATGCTGTCATTTAAGACTGCGTGTTTCAACATACAACTAAGTCCTTCCATCGCAATAGTAAAGAGATACGGAGAGAGTGGATCACCTTGTCGGATGCCATTCGTGCTCCCAAAAAAACCAATAGGTGAGCCATTAAAGAGTATCGAAAACTTTGGAGTTTCTAGGCAAGATTGAATCCAATTAATCCATTGCTGTGGGAAGTTCATATCAAGGAGCATCTTATAGATAAATTTCCTATTAACTGAATCAAAGGCTTTCCTTAGATCAGCTTTAATGCATATTTTTGTCCCTCTTGCTTTTGAATGCAAATCTTTGACCAAGTCATTAGCAAGCAAAATGTTATGATGTATACTTCTCCCTTTGATGAAAGCAGCTTGATTTGGGCTAATGATCTTGTGTAATACCTTTTGCATTCTATTTGCCAATACTTTGGAGATGATCTTGTATATAAAGTTGCATAATGATATGGGTCGATAGTTCTCTAGTGAATCAGCCCCTGCATTCTTCGGAATTAAAGAAATAAAAGTGCAATTCATCTCTCTAAGAATATGACCTGAAGAGAAAAAATGTTGGCAAGCTTTGATCACATCATTTCCAATAATAGACCAAGCAGTTTGGTAAAATTCAGCTGGAAATCCATCTGGACCTGGGCTTTTGTGCTTTGGTGACTTAAAGACAACACATACAATTTCGTCATCTGTAATTGGGGCATTGAGGATTGAAATAGCTTCCGAATCAAGTTTTCTAGTCGGCTCCACATGAATGTTATTAGGTTTCCGAGCTTGATTGAGTAAGGAATAAAAAAATTGCTCTTTGTGTGCTTTAACCTCATCTAAATTCTCAATAAGATTATCATCTTTGTCTCTGCATTTGCTGATACGGTTAACAGCCCTTCGAGTAGCAATTGAAGCATAGAAAAATTTAGTATTGGAATCCCCTAGTGTAAGCCAATGCTGTCGAGACTTCTGCTTTGCAAAACTTTCCTCCTGTTTTAAGGCTTGCATGAAGTTATTTCTGGCTTCCGTCTCTTTTCAATTATTTATTACTAATGAATATAACATGCTGGAATGTTCGCGGACTTAATAAGCCGGAGAAATGTTGGGAGCTCAACAGAATAATCAAGTCTACCGCATGTGATATTGTTATTCTAGTGGAAACGAAAATTAAACAATCGCGCGTTCAAGCTCAAAAGAATTTAATATGGCCGGACGCAGAACTGTTTACCAATGACTCAAATAAAACTTTTGGTCGAATATGGGTCTTATGGCATCCTAACTCTATTAATGCTTGGTTTATTTCTGCTACTAATCAATTCATTAATCTTAAGGTAGAGGATAAAAAGAATGGTTGTCAATTCAATTTCACTGGTATATATGCTTCGAACAGTATGCAAGAAAGAAATACTCTTTGGTCTGACCTGACTAATATTGTAAATGGCTGTCTCAATGTACCTTGGATTGTTCTTGGAGACTTTAATATTGTTCGGTACACAAATGAAAAAGAGGGGGGTAGACAACTTTCAGAAAGCCAGCTTCAAAGTTTTAATGATTACATTGACACTGCAGCATTGTTTGATATGAAATCTGTGGGTAATTGGCTCTCCTGGAGTAATCAAGGTGCTGCTAACAGAAAAATAATGGCTCGACTTGATAGGTGTTTGATTAATCATGAATGGTTAACAGTTTACCCAGATTCACTTCTTGAGTATGGTGCTCCTTTGTTTTCTGACCATTCTTTAATGTATATACACGTAGAAAAAACGACACCAAGAGGCAAGAAACCGTTTAGATTCTTTAACATGTGGAGTACTCATCCTCAATTTCTTGATGTTATCAGATCTGCTTGGAATTTTAATGCGCATGGATCCCCCCCTTACATCTTATGTCAAAAGCTCAAAGCCTGTAAAGCAGCACTAAAGGAGCGGAATACAAATACTTTTGGCAATATTAACACCAGAGTTCAATTTTGCAGAAAGGAACTAATGTCATTGCAACATGAGCTACAACTTCAGACAAATGATGAAAATATTATCTACGAAGAGACAGAAGTCAAAAATAACTTCATGCAAGCCTGAAAACAGGAGGAAAGTTTTGCAAAGCAGAAGTCTCGACAGCATTGGCTTACACTAGGGGATTCCAATACCAAATTTTTCTATGCTTCAATTCCTACTCGAAGGGCGATTAACCGTATCAGCAAATGCAGAGACAAAGATGACAATCTTATTGAGAATTTAGATGAGGTTAAAGCACACACAGAGCAATTTTTTTATTCCTTACTCAATCAAGCTGGGAAACCTAATAACATTAATGTGGAGCCGACTAAAAAACTTGATTCGGAAGCTATTTCAATCCTCAATGCCCCAATTACATATGACGAAATTGTATGTGTTATCTTTAAGTCACCAAAGCACAAAAGCCCAGGTCTAGATGGATTTCCATCTGAATTTTATCACACTGCTTGGTCTATTATTGGAAATGATGTGATCAAGGCTTGCCAACATTTTTTCTCTTCAGGTCATATTCTTAGAGAGATGAATTGCACATTTATTTCTTTAATTCCGAAGAATGCAGGGGCAGATTCACTAGAGAACTATCGACCCATATCATTATGCAACTTCATTTACAAGATCATCTCCAAAGTATTGGCAAATAGAATGCAAAAGGTAATATACAAGATCATTAGCCCAAATCAAGCTGCTTTGATCAAAGGGAGAAGTATACATCATAACATTTTGCTTGCTAATGACTTGGTCAAAGATTTGCATTAAAAAACAAGAGGGACAAAAATCTGTTTTAAAGCTGATTTACGGAAAGCCTTTGATTCAGTTAATAGGAAGTTTATCTATAAGATGCTCCTCGATATGAACTTCCCACAGCAATGGGTTAATTGGATTCAATCTTGCCTGGAAACTCCAAAGTTTTCGATACTCTTTAATGGCTCACCTATTGGTTTTTTTGGGAGCACGAATGACATCCGACAAGGTGATCCACTCTCTCCGTATCTTTTTACTATTACGATGGATGGACTTAGCTGTATGTTGGAAGACGCACTCCTAAATGGCAGCATTAAGTTACCCATTGCTGGCTCTGTTCATATATCACATATAACATTTGCAGATGACTTACTTATCTTTCTCCAAAATGAACCAACTTCAGTAAAGAACCTGGCTACTATTATGAATGACTTTGGTATGGTTTCTGGACTTCAGTTAAATCATGCGTAACGTAAAGTATATATGAGCCCTTACGTTGAGGATAAGGTCTTTATTGCACAAACTTTGGGGGTTAGTGAGGGAAGCTTGCCAGTTCCTTATTTGGGTCTCCCGCTCATATCCACAGGCATTCACAAAACTCACTGTCAGCCTATCTTGCAAAAAATAAAGAATAGAATTTCTTCTTGGAAAAATAGGTTTTTATCAAAAGCAGGACGATTCGAACTCATCCGTTCGGTATTGCACTCCTACTCTATATATTGGTGGAATGCATTTCTTCTGCCTGCTGGACTTCTCCAAGATATTGAACGGTTATTAATGAACTTCTTCTGGAATGGCACAAATGATAAGGCAATGCATATGGTAAATTGGGATAGCATTTGTAAACCGAAAGATGAATGGGGGCTGAACTTGAGAAATACTAGAGATTGGAATCAAGCATGTCTGGTACAGCAATTGTGGGATCTTTTGCAAAACAAATGTTCCTTATGGTCACATTGGGTTTCTGCTAGGTATCTTTCAAAGGAATCAATCTGGGAAATTTCAACAAGAACATACCACTCTACAGCTTGGAAAGGAATTTTAAAGACAAGGAATTGGCTAATCAAGCACATTTCCTATGCAATCTCTTCTGGAACTAGTACTAATATGTGGTACGATCCTTGGGTGAATGGGAAGAGTATATTTTTTTTTTTGGTAAGTTGGAAGAGTATATTTCAATTATATGGTGACAGAATACGAAAAGATCTTGGGGCTCCCAAAGATTGGAAGGTTTCGGAGTTCATTGCTAACGGTACCTGGTGTCTCCCTAATCCTATTTCTCTCGAAATGTTATCACTTTGGCCGACTATTATAGCTATTCCAATCAGGAACAACTCTTCAGATATACTTATTTGGCCTCATGACAATGGCAAATTTAGTGCCACATCCGTATGGAATCAAATTAGGCAAAGAAATAACAAGTGGGTCCCAAGCAGTTGGACATGGGATCGACCGGGATCACAAAGACATTCCTTATGTACATGGCAGGCCCTTCTCAATAAATTACCTACAATAGACAATATGAAAAGAAGAGGTATATATCATGTTAACCGATGCTCCCTTTGTATGCAACAAGAAGAAACTGTTGACCACCTCTATTTTGCTTGTGATTATACAAAATGGATATGGAAGGAGATTCTCCAGCGATTTGAACTCAATAGACTGCCGCAACCAAACTTGCACCAAGAACTATGCGAACTCATGCAATGTTTCTCAAGAAAGGGGCCTCTCACACAACTGGCAAAGGTTACTTTCAGATGCGCTATTTGGTGGATGTGGAAGGAGAGATGTAAAAGAATATTTGAATGCCAACACACAAACAATGCTCAGCTATTGAAAGAGATTATTAGAGACTCAAGATCCTGTATGGAGCAAGATCTCAAAACGGTGCACTTTACCCAAAGAGAAAAAGATATTTTTATCAAATTCAATTTTGCTATTAGCTAAAGATCTTGGGAATGATGCCAAATTATGTACCCACAAGTAGTTTTGATATATCTGGATAAACATTTTCTTTGATGATTATAATTAGGAGTTATAGTCTACAGCATGTATAGTCATAACTATGAGTTACTTACTTGGCTTTCTCTATGACTTGTATAGATAAAGTTATTTATAGAAACTTTACACATAATGAATTTACTTTTACTTACCAAAAAAAAAAAATATTTTCATCATTTGGCTGAAGTTGCAGCTCATGTTGCAATGACATTAGTTCCTTTCTGCAAAATTGAACTCTGGTTTTAATATTGCCAAAGGTATTTGTATTCCACTCCTTTAGTGCTGCTTTACAAGCTTTGAGCTTTTGACATAAGATTTAAGGGGGGGATCCATGCACATTAACATTCCAAGCAGATCTGATAACATCAAGAAATTGAGGATGAGTACTCCACATGTTAAAGAATCAAAACGGTTTCTTGCCTCTTTGTGTCATTTTTTCTGCGTGTATATACATTAAAAAATGGTCAGAAAACAAAGGGGCACCATACTCAAGAAGTGAATCTGAGTAAACTGTTAACCATTCATGATTAATCAAATACCTATCAAGTCGAGCCATTATTTTTCTGTTAGCAGCACCTTGATTACTCCAGGAGAGCCAATTATTCACAGATTTCATATCAAACAATGCTGTAGTGTCAATGTAATCATTAAAACTTTAAAGCTGGCTTTCTGAAAGTTGTCTAGCCCCCTCTTTTTCATTTGTGTACCGAACAGTATTAAAGTCTCCAAGAACAATCCAAGGTACATTGAGATAGTCATTTACAATATTAGTCAGGTAAACCCAAAGAGTATTTCTTTCTTATATACTGTTTGAAGCATATATACCAGTGAGATTGAATTGAAAGACATTCTTTTTATCCTCTACCTTAAGATGAATGAATTGATCAGTAGCAGAAATAAACCAAGCATTAATAGAGTTAGGATGCCATAAGACCCATATTCTACCAAAAGTTTCATCTGAGTCATTGGTAAACAGTTCTGCGTCCAGCCATATTAAATTCTTTTGAGCTTGAACGCGCGATTGTTTAATTTTCGTTTCTACTAGAATAACAATATCACATGCGACATATTTGATTATTCTGTTGAGATCCCGACATTTCTCCGACTTATTAAGTTCGCGAACATTCCAGCATGTTATCTTCATTCGTAATAGACAAATGAAAAGTTAGTAAGGTATTCATCCTACGACTTTGGATGGATTGTACCATCCTTTTTCTTATCCTTCGGTTTTGTATTTTCCTCCCGCACAATATCCTTACCTTTTATGGCTTTATTCCTATATTTATCCACTTCATCTACAGCTTGCAGATTTTTAAACTTTAAAGTACCTTGAATCATATGGTCTTGATTGGCAGGGTTTGTTGAAGCTCGATAAGATTGTTGCAACACAATATCCTGGATACTACTTGTTGGAGCAGCCTGGTTAGAGAGGTTTGTTGGGGCATGAGTTTGTTGAGACAGAATATCCTCGTTTGCAATATTTGTTGTGGCCTGAGTTTGTTGAGGAAGAATATCCTTGTTGGCGAGATTTGCTTGGACCTGAGTTCGTTGAGCTATTGTGGATGGTTCCGATTGGAAGAGATGAAGTTCCTGACTTATGTTTCTCCTGTCCACTAGTATCATAGGAAACCTCTATTGTGGAAGGCTCTGACATTATAGGAAGAGATAAAGTTTTGGAATTGTCCTTCTGTCCACGGTGCTTTTCTTGCGAGTCGGAATGCTCAATAGTTTTCGCCACCATCGGTGCTACTGCCATTAGAGAAGAATCACTTTGTTGCTGAGGTGCTTGACGTGGTCGATAGACCTTTGTGGTTGGTTTTGTGTTTGCTGACAAGCTCCATTCAGAGTATAGCTTGCAAACAAAGAATCCGTTCTCCAGCATATTAAGATCAAATGACGATAATCCCCATCGAGTTTTGATAAATGAGGATAGTGGGAAATAAGAAGTTTTGAGACCTCCACATAGCCAACAATCGACATAAACCATGTCTCAATAAGCTCTGCTGAATCAGCAGTCTCGTAGACAGCAATTTTCTTATCAGCCTGAACTTCTGGAGAAAAGAATTCCAAGCTTAGATCTGGACCTCCAACCGAAGCCTTGAAGAGGCTAGTCCAAGACCGAGGATCGCTGGAAATGAGAGCAGGCTGCCGCGATCTAGAGCGCGACCTGCTTCGATGCTGCTTCGTCGAAGGATTTTCTCTCTGGAAAGGATATGGTGGAAGAGCAACTTGGGGGGTAGCGGTAGGGAGCCTTGCTCAACCCTCTCGCCACCATCGCCAGCCCTAGGGGTCGTCGTTGCCATGTTTGATCCCTCTTCTGGTCACCGCTTCAGAAACGACTCCATTGAGAAAAGCCACCGTTTCAGTATATTAGATTGCCGCTATAGTACCGTCGCCCTATGGAGATCTGGTTGCTGCTACAGTATCGTCGCCCTTGGGGAGAAGCCGATGCTATGGAGATCTGGTCGCCGCTACAGTGTCGTCGCCCTAGATCTGGTCGCTGCTACAGTGTCGTGCCGCCGCTACAGTACCGTCGACCTTGGGAGATCTGATCGCCTCTACAGTGTCGTTGCCCTTCGCCCGTGGGAGAAAACCGACACTGCAGGAATTAGATCGCCTTCGAGAGATATGGTCGCCGCCGCTACAGTACGTCACCCTTTGGAGATCTGATCGTCGCTACAGTGTCGTCGCCTTTCGCCCGTGGGAGAAAGCCGGCGCTGTAGGAGTCGGATCGTCCTAGGGAGATTTGGCCGCCGCTACAGTACCGTCGCCCACAGTATCGTCGCCGCCGCTACAGTACCTTTCTCAAAAAAAGCCTAGGAACATCTTGTTTGCTTTAGACTTTTCTTGTCTAGTAATTTTCGATGTTTTATGGCCTAGAATTCATCTTATTCAGAATAGTAGCCAGACGGCGACGCTGTAGCGGCGGTGACACTGTAGGGCGACGGTACTGTTGCGGCAACGACTGTAGCGGCGACCAGATCTAGGGCGACGGTACTGTTACGGCGACGCTGTAGCGGCGGCGACACTGTAGCGGCGACCAGATCTTGGGCGACGGTACTGTTGCGGCGACGAAACTGTAGCGGCGACCAGATCTAGGGCGACGCTGTAGCGGCAGCGACACTGTAGCAGCGACCAGATCTAGGGCGACGCTGTAGCGGCGACCAGATCTAGGACTGTTGTGGTGATCGGATCTCCTGCAGCATCAGCTTCTCCCCAAGGGCGACGAGACCAGATCTCCCTAGGGCGACGGTACTGTAGCGGCGATCTGAAATACTACAGCGGTGGCTTTTCCCTATAGCGACGATCAGAAAAGGGATCAAACATGGCAGCGACGGCCCCTAAGGCTGGCGACGGTGGCGGGAGGGATGAAACGATGGCAAGGCTCCCTACCGCTACCCCCCAAGTTGCTCTTCCACCATATCCATTCCAGAGAGAAACTCCTTCGACGAAGCAGCATCAAAGCAGGTCGCGCTCTAGATCGCGGCAGCCTGCTCTCATTTCCAGCGATCCTCGGCCTTGGACTAGCCTCTTCAAGGCTCCGGTTGGAAGTCCAGATCTAAGCTTGGAATTCATTACTCCAGAAGTTCAGGCTGATAAGAAGATTGTTGTATACGAGACTGCTGATTCAGTAGAGCTTATTGAGGCATGGTCTATGTCGATTGTTGGCTATGTGGTAGGTCTCAAAACTTCTTATTTCCCACTATCCTCATTTATCAAAACTCGATGGGGATTATCGTCATTTGATCTTAATATGCTGGAGAACGGATTCTTTGTTTGCAAGCTATACTCTGAAGAAGATCTGCAACGAATCCTCGAAGGATTCTGGACTATCCGCGGTCATCCAATGATTCTACGACGTTGGTCTCCTGATGTCCGTTTGGAGTTAGATAGCCTACAGTCTATTCCATTATGGGTATCCTTTCAAGGACTGCCTCTACATCTTTGGAGTCGACATTTTATTGCAAAGTTATGCAGCACTCTGGGACAGCCACTCTACACCGACAAAGCAACAGCAGCTCAGACGAGATTAGCATTTGCACGAGCATGTGTGCTGGTTTCTTCCGATGAAGATCTTCCTAACGAGGTTTTCTATCGTGATCTTGACGGGAACACTCGGAAGGTTCATGTCTCATATTCCTGGAAGCCACAACGATGTCAGCGTTGCTTATCTTTTGGTCATGCAAATGGAGCTTGTCAGCAAACTCCAAAACCAACCACAAAGGTCTATCGACCACGTCAAGTGCCTCTGCAACAAAGTGATTATTCTCTAATGGCAGTAGCACCGATGGTAGCAAAAACTATTGAGCACTCCGACTCGCAAGGAAAGCACCGCGGACAGAAGGACAACTCCAAAACTTTATCTCTTCCTATAATGTCAGAGCCTTAAGTAGGAGTCCTATTAGGAGTTGGTTAGAAGTAAGAGTCTTAAGTAGGAGTCCTATTAGGAGTTAGGGTTTAGAAGCCCTATAAATAGCCATGTATTCCTTCTCTTTTGATAAGCAATAGATGAATCTTTTCTGCAGCCTTTGAGCAGCAACTTGGAGGGACGAACCCCTATAGAGTTCCAAGGAGGCCGATCCCCTAAAGAGATCAACCCCAAGTTTAGAATCTGCAAGGGTTCTAACACATATATACTTTACTTTTCGCATGATTTAAGTGAAGTCCAGAAACCATACCAAAGTCATTCATAATAGTAGCCAGGTTCTTTACTGAAGTTGGTTCATTTTGGAGAAAGATAAGTAAGTCATCTGCAAATGTTATATGTGATATATGAACAGAGCCAGCAATGGGTACCTTAATGCTGCCATTTAAGACTGCGTCTTCCAATATACAGCTAAGTCCTTCCATCGCAATAGTAAAAAGATACGGAGAGAGTGGATCACCTTGTCGGATGCCATTCGTGCTCCCAAAAAAACCAATAGGTGAGCCATTAAAAAGTATCGAAAACTTTCGAGTTTCCAGGCAAGATTGAATCCAATTAACCCATTGTTGTGGGAAGTTCATATCGAGGAGCATCTTATAGATAAACTTCCTATTAACTGAATCAAAGGCTTTCCGTAAATCAGCTTTAAAACAGATTTTTGTTCCTCTTGCTTTTGAGTGCAAATCTTTGACCAAGTCATTAGCAAGCAAAATGTTATGATGTATACTTCTCCCTTTGATGAAAGCAGCTTGATTTAGGCTAATGATCTTGTGTATTACCTTTTGCATTCTATTTGCCAATACTTTGGAGATGATATTATAATTGAAGTTGCATAATGATAAGGGTCGATAGTTCTCTAGTGAATCTGCCCCTGCATTCTTCGGAATTAAAGAAATAAATGTGCAATTCATCTCTCTAAGAATATGACATGAAGAGAAGAAATGCTTTAACCTCATCTAAATTCTCAATAAGATTGTCATCTTTGTCTCTGCATTTGCTGATACGGTTAATCGCCCTTCGAGTAACAATTGAAGCATAGAAAAATTTAGTATTGGAATCCCCTAGTGTAAGCCAATGCTGTCGAGACTTCTGCTTTGCAAAACATTCCTCCTGTTTTAAGGCTTGCATGAAGTTATTTCTGGCTTCTGTCTCTTTGTAGATAATATTTTCATCATTTGGCTGAAGTTGCAGCTCATGTTGCAATGACATTAGTTCCTTTCTGCACAATTGAACTCTGGTGTTAATATCATCTCTTCCAATATCATCGGATCCATCCACAATAGCTCAACGAACTCAGGTCCGAGCAAATATCCCCAGCAAGGATATTCTTCCTCAACAAACTCAGGCCACAACAAACATCGCCAACAAGGATATTCTGTCTCAACAAACTCATGCCCCAACAAACCTCTCTAGCCAGGTTGCTCCAACAAGTACTATCCAAGATATTATGCTGCAACAATCTTATCGAGCTTCAACAAACCCTGCCAATCAAGATCACATGATTCAAGGTACTTTAAAGTTTAAAAATCTGCAAGCTGTAGATGAAGTTGATAAATATAGGAATAAAGCCATAAAAGGTAAGGATATTGTGAGGGAGGAAAATGCAAAACCGAAGGATAAGAAAAAGGATGGTACAATCCATCCAAAGTCGTAGGATGAATACCTTACTACCTTTTCATTTGTTTATTACTAATGAAGATAACATGCTGGAATGTTCGCGGACTTAATAAGCCGGAGAAATGTCGGGAGCTCAACAGAATAATCAAGTCTGCCGCATGTGATATTGTTATTCTAGTGAAAACGAAAATTAAACAATCGCGCGTTCAAGCTCAAAAGAATTTAATATGGCCGGATGCATAACTGTTTACCAATGACTCAAATGAAACTTTTGGTCGAATATGGGTATTATGGCATCCTAACTCTATTAATGCTTGGTTTATTTCTGCTACTGATCAATTCATTCATCTTCAGGTAGAGGATAAAAAGAATGGCTGTCTATTCAATTTCACTGGCATATATGCTTCGAACAGTATGCAAGAAAGAAATACTCTTTGGTATGACCTGACTAATATTGTAAATGGCTGTCTCAATGTACCTTGGATTATTCTTGGAGACTTTAATACTGTTCGGTACACAAATAAAAAAGAGGGGGTAGACAACTTTCAGAAAGCCAGCTTCAAAGTTTTAATGATTACATTGACACTGCAGCATTGTTTGATATGAAATCTGTGGGTAATTGGCTCTCCTAGAGTAATCAAGGTGCTGCTAACAGAAAAATAATAGCTCGACTTGATAGGTGTTTGATTAATCATGAATGGTTAACAGTTTACCCAGATTCACTTCTTGAGTATGGTGCTCCTTTGTTTTCTGACCATTCTTTAATGTATATACATGCAGAAAAAACGACACGAAGAGGCAAGAAACCGTTTAGATTCTTTAACATGTGGAGTACTCATCCTCAATTTCTTGATGTTATCAGATCTACTTGGAATTTTAATGCGCATGGATCCCCCCCTTACATCTTATGTCAAAAGCTCAAAGCCTGTAAAGCAGCACTAAAGGAGTTTATTACAAATACCTTTGGCAATATTAACACTAGAGTTCAATTGTGCAGAAAGGAACTAATGTCATTGCAACATGAGCTGCAACTTCAGCCAAATAATGAAAATATTATCTACAAAGAGACAGAAGCTAGAAATAGTTCAACTGCAGCTTGGAAAGGAATTTTAAAGGCAAGGAATTGGCTAATCAAACACATTTCGTATGCAATCTCTTTTGGAACTAGTACTAATATGTGGTACGATCCTTGGGTGAATGGGAAGAGTATATTTCAATTATATGGCGACAGAATACGAAAAGATCTTGGGGCTCCCAAAGATTGGAAGGTTTCCGAGTTCATCGCTAACGGTACTTGGTGTCTCCCTAATCCTATTTCTCCTGAAATGTTATCACTTTGGCCGACTATCATAGCTATTCGAATCAGGATAAACTCTTCAGATATACTTATTTGGCCTCATGACAATGGTAAATTTAGTGCCACATCCGCATGGAATCAAATTAGGCAAAGAAATAACAAGTGGGTCCCAAGCAGTTGGACATGGGATCACAAAGACACTCCTTATGTACATGGCAGGCCCTTCTCAATAAACTACCTACAATAGACAATATGAAAAGAAGAGGTATCTATCATGTTAACCGATGCTCCCTTTGTTTGCAACATGAAGAAACTGTTGACCACCTCTATTTTGCTTGTGATTATACAAAACGATATGGAAGGAGATTCTCCAGTGATTTGAACTCAATAGACTGCCGCAACCAAACTTGCACCAAGAACTAGGCGACCTTATGCAATGTTTCTCAAGAAAAGGGCCTCTTACACAACTGTCAAAGATTATTTTCAGATGTGCTATTTGGTGGATGTGGAAGGAGAGATGTCATAGAATCTTTGAATGTCAACACACAAACAATGCTCAGCTCTTGAAAGAGATTATTAGAGACTCAAGATCCTGTATGGAGCATAAACTCAAAACCGAGCACTTCACCCGAAGAGAAAAAGATATTTTTATCAAATTTAATTTTGCTATTAGCTAAAGATCTTGGGAATGATGCCAAATAATGTACCCACAGATAGTTATAGTCTACAGCATGTGTAGTCATAATTATCGCACTAGCACTCTATGAGTTACTTGGCTTTGTCTATGACTTGTATAGATAAAGCTATTTGTAGAAACTTTACACATAATGAATTTTACTTTTACTTACCAAAAAAAAGAAGCTAGAAATAACTTCATGCAAGCCTTAAAACAGGAGGAAAGTTTTGCAAAGCAGAAGTCTCGACAGCATTGGCTTACACTAGGGGATTCCAATACTAAATTTTTCTATGCTTCAATTGCTACTCGAAGGGCGATTAACCGTATCAGCAAATGCAGAGACAAAGATGACAATCTTATTGAGAATTTAGATGAGTTTAAAGCACACACAGAGCAATTTTTTTATTCCTTACTCAATCAAGCTGGGAAACCTAATAACATTTATGTGGAGCCGACTAGAAAACTTGATTCGGAAGCTATTTCAATCCTCAATGCCCCAATTACAGATAACGAAATTGTATGTGTTGTCTTTAAGTCACCAAAGCACAAAAGCCCAAGTCCAGATGGATTTCCAACTGAATTTTACCAAACTGCTTGGTCTATTATTGGAAATGATGTGATCAAGGCTTGCCAACATTTTTTCTCTTCAAGTCATATTCTTAGAGAGATGAATTGCACATTTCTTTCTTTAATTCCGAAGAATGCAGGGGCAGATTCACTAGAGAACTATCGACCCATATCATTATGCAACTTCAATTACAAGATCATCTCCAAAGTATTGGCAAATAGAATGCAAAAGGTAATACACAAGATCATTAGCCCAAATCAAGCTGCTTTCATCAAAGGGAGAAGTATACATCATAACATTTTGCTTGCTAATGACTTGGTCAAAGATTTGCATTCAAAAGCAAGAGGAACAAAAATCTGTTTTAAAGCTGATTTACCGAAAGCCTTTGATTCAGTTAATAGGAAGTTTATCTATAAGATGCTCCTCGATATGAACTTTCCACAGCAATGGGTTAATTGGATTCAATCTTGCCTGGAAACTCCAAAGTTTTCGATACTTTTTAATGGCTCACCTATTGGTTTTTTTGGGAGCACGAATGGCATCCGACAAGGTGATCCACTCTCTCCGTATCTTTTTACTATTGCGATGGAAGGACTTAGTTGTATGTTAGAAGACGCAGTCTTAAATGGCAGCATTAAGGTACCAATTGCTGGCTCTGTTCATATATCACATATAACATTTGCAGAGGACTTACTTATCTTTCTCCAAAATGAACCAACTTTAGTAAAGAACCTGGCTACTATTATGAATGACTTTGGTATGGTTTCTGGACTTCACTTAAATCATGCGAAAAGTAAAGTATATATGTGTTAGAACCCTTGCAGATTCTAAACTTGGGGTTGATCTCTTTAGGGGATCGGCCTCCTTGGAACTCTATAGGGGTTCGTCCCTCCAAGTTGCTGCTCAAAGGCTGCAGAAAAGATTCATCTATTGCTTATCAAAAGAGAAGGAATACATGGCTATTTATAGGGCTTCTAAACCCTAACTCCTAATAGGACTCCTACTTAAGACTCTTACTTCTAACCAACTCCTAATATGACTCCTAGTCAAGACTCCTATTCCCTTATAACTCCTAATTCTTCTTTAAGAAAAAACCTCCTACATGAATGCCCCTCTCAATTAGGACTCTCCTAGCTATAGTCCTAACAGAATGTCCCTCTCAATTAGGACTCTCCTAGCTAGAGTCCTAACAGTTTTACATGAATGTCCCTCTCAATTAGGACTCTCCAAGCTAGAGTCCTAACAGACCCGCCCTCTTCAAATCAGCCTTGTCCTCGAGGCTGATGATTCATGAATTCTGGGAATTTGATCTTCAAGTCATCATAGTTCTCCCAAGTGGCATCTTCTATTGGTAGGTTCACCCATTGTATTAGAACTTCATTAGTGGGTCGTCGTCGTCGAGTCACGATCTGTCGATCAATAATGGCACTTCGCTGGGTCTGGAGTTCTCTTTGGATAGTCATATTTGGTGGGTGGCCTTGGGCTGTCTCCAAGCACCTATTTACAACTGTCTCACCGTCAATTTGTGGGTGATATGCCATACTCCTTTTCAATTTAGTATCCTGCATATAGAATAACTTGGTCCAAAATCTACTCGTGAAGATGCAAGTAGAATTTATCATAAGCACAATGCGTCCCTTATAGTATAATTCTTTTGAGTCCCAATTGTAATGAGCCACAGAGCTTGGTGCTTCCTCCAATTTTTTTATAATCTTACTAGTCTCTGAATCTTCCTACCATTCCATCTTAATATCCTTAAGAAAGTTGCTGGTCGGAAGTGAAATGGCCGAAACTTCAGCTTGCTCGGGTAGCTGCGAAAGCGCATCTGCAAGAACATTCTCTTTCCCCTTTTTGTAAGTTATTTCATAATCAAATCTAAGAAGTTTTATTACCCATTTTTGCTGCTCAGGGGATGATATCTTTTGCTCCAAAAAGTACTTAAGGCTTTTATGGTCGGTTTTAATTTGAAATCGTCGACCAATCAAGTAGGGTCTCCACCTCGTTGCTGCGCGCACAATGGCAAGCATCTCCTTATCATATGTTGACTTATTTTGATGGGAGGGAGATAATGCCTTGCTAGTGTATGTGAGTGGTTGACCATCTTGTATGAGAATGGCTCCAATTCCGACTCCAGATGCGTCGGCCTCAATAATGAAGGGTCGGTTGAAATCTGGTAGTGTTAGTACCGGCGTCGTCGTCATGGCTGTCTTAAGTTTGTCGAAGGCAGCGGAGGCTCTGTCCGACCATTGGAAGACATCTTTTTTCAATAAGGAAGTAATTGGTGCACTAATCTCTCCATAGTTTTTCACGAACTTGCAGTAGTAGCCTGTTAAACCCAGAAAGCCATGTAGCAATTTTATGTTCCTCGGGGTCAGCCAGTTTTGCATTGCTCCAATTTTGAAGGGGTCTACTGCCACACCTTCCTCTGATATGATATGCCCAAGATATTCCACCTTCTTTTGAAGAAAGCAAAAATTCATAGTGGTTGTTGTGTGTTCAAAAGATGGTTTTCGGTATGTCTTCTTCGCATACTCGTATTTGATGATACCCGGATCGAAGGTCTAGCTTTGTGAAGATTTGTGCTCCCTTCGCAACTCATCTACTACTAGAATAGGGTATTTATCCTTGATGGTTATGCCATTGAGAGCTCGGTAATCAACACATAATCGCCATATTCTATCCTTCTTTCGTATGAGGAGCACCGGTGAAGAGCAAGGGCTGCAACATGGCCGAATAACTCCTGTTTTGAGCATCTCATTTACAATCCTTTCTATTTCATCCTTCTGGAGATGTGAATACTGATATGGCTGAGCATTTGCTAGAGATTTGCTTGGAAGAATCGTTATACAATGATCATGCCGACGGGTAAGAGGTAGGTTGCGCGGTTCGTCAAATATATCTGAAAATTCAGCAAGCAAAGGAAGTAGATTTGGATCTTCAAATTTTGTTGGCTCTCCCTTAGTTTGCTGCTCAAGTTGTACCAAAAAGCCGCTGCATGCTTTATGCAAAACCTTCTCCATTTGTTGTGTGCAAATCGTCGTTACGTCGCTCTCACGTTTCCCATGCAGTATCACCTGTTTCTCCTTACTGTAAAATTTTATAAATAGTTGTATAAAATTCCAAGAAATATCACCTAATGTCATCAACCATTTAATTCTGAGTATGGCCTCATTTTCATCAAGAGGGAGGAGGAAGAAATCTTCAATTATCTCTTGGTCCTGCAGCAACAGTTTCACCTGCGGGCACCTATGATCACACTTCAAAATCCGTCCGTTGGCGACTGTAACGACAAACCTGCTGCAATTCTCAATAGGTAAGTTCATATGGACAGCAACCTTACTATTTAGGAAGTTATTAGTACTGCCCGTCTCAATGAGAACAGTGATCGGTTGTTGTTTGAGAAGGCCTCCAACTTTCATCGTTTGCGGGTTTGAGTAGCCAGCTAGTGTTTGTACCATAACTTCGGTCGGTTATGGCTCTTCTTCTGCATCTTTTTCTTTATGTTCAAGGCTCTCTTCTGAATGTTCAATGACCTCTTCTTCTATCGGTTCAATCATAAGAAGTCCTCCTTTACTACAGCGATGTTCACGGCTCCACGGCTCATCACAATGCCAACATAACCCCTTCGCATATCGCTCCCGAAGCTCTTCTCCTGTTAACCTCTTTGGTGCAGGGACTTGGTCGACAGTAGGGGGGGCTGAGGGCTTCAATATTACTAGTTGAGGAGCGACCCTAGTCCTCCGAGCTTCATGGTTCAATTGCTCCTCTTGATGTCGTGCGAAAGAGATGGCTGCCATAAGCGTGTACGGTTGTCGCGCTTTAACTTCTCCTCGGATCTCCGGCTTCAAGCCCTCAATGAAGGTCCTCAATAGCTATTTTTGAGACCAATCATGATTTTGATTAGATAACCTTTCAAACCTGGTTTGGTACTCCTGAATGGTAGAGGTTTGTCGGATCTTTGCTAGTTGTTCGTCAATATTCTCGTAATCGGTTGGTCTGAAGCGGATCAGCAGTCCTTCTTTGAATTGTTGCCATGAAAGGACTCCATAAGTATGTTCAAACTGTTTAAACCATTGTATAGCATCCCCTTCAAGATGTATAGCTACAATTTTTACCATAGATGCATCTGCGATTTTGTGGTACTGAAAATATCGCTCCGCGCGTGAGATCCAACAAATCGGGTCTCCTTCTTCCCATCTAGGGAAGTCCACTCTCATGCATGGATAGTTGGGATCGGTCATAGAGCCTCTCCTCCCTTGGAAGTCATCTCTTCGGGCTTGGTGTGATTGGGCAAAGCTCTCTCCTTGATATGATTTTTTCGGGCTTAGTGGTCGGCCCAATCTGAGTTCGGTAAAGAGCGTCCGAATCTTATCATCCATTCGCGCCTCCAAGGCTTCGAATTTAGCATTGATTGCCTCCTTAGATGCCATAGTATATGGCCCCAAATCAATGATGTTAAGATCTCTCTTTTGCTGTTGGGTTAAAGGCATGTATAGGTTGAGAGAAGTGATGGTCGAAAGTGTTGGTGGATTGGTGGATGTAGGCTACGGTTTAGGCTTGTTTTGTGGCTGTTTTGGGTGCAGTTTGAGGGTGTGGTTTAGTAGAGTTTTAGGGCTGTGGATGAAAGTTTTGGATCTATGGTAGATGGTAGCAAAGGTTTGACAGAAATCCACGGAAGTTGCAGCTGTGCTTTCTTGTAAGAGTAGAATTGTCGTCGAAGAAACAACGGTTTCTCGACGTAATTTCCACCAAAAACTTGGGAGAATTGAGGAGGGAATTGATAGCAAAATCACATTTTATATGACAGCAAGGATATCTAATTTAATCAAGAAAATTTCGGCAGTATAACAGCAAGGAAATTGGTGCAAGTTGCAATTACAGAATTATCGTCGAAAAATTTCAGCAGGTTACGATGAAAATTTGCAGCAACATAAAATCGTTTTTAGAGATGAATTTCTTAATAGATCAATCTTAGATGGAAGCAAAGATGATCTATGAAGTGTATAAGAAATTTCATTCAAAAATATTGCAAATAGATGGGTTAAGGGAACGATATGCAGCTGAAATATTCTGCAGCATAGATTTTCAAGTGCAGCAGATTGGACATAAAAAATCAATAGTTTATATTGAGAATTTTTCGATGAAACCAAAGGGAAATCTACTGTTAGGAAGTGTCAAAGATGTCATAAAAATTTCGTAGAAATTTGGATAGAAAAAGCACAGTAGAAAGATCAAACAGATGGTGCTATGCAGCTTGAATTCTGCAATTCAAGTGCAGCAGATTGGACATAAATGATCAGTAGTTTATATTGAGAATTTTTTGATGAAACCAAACGGAAATCCACTGCTAAGAAGTGTCAAAGATATCATAAAAATTTCGTAGAAATTTGGATAGAAAAAGCATAGTAGCAAGATCAAACAGCTGGTGCTATGCGGTTGGAATTCTGCAATATATCTTTCGTCATAGAGATGAAAACTTTGTGACGAAAAGTTTATGCAGCAATATAGGAACAAATTTTTTTTTTTTTTGGATTTTCGAATAAGGATAACTAAATTGCAGCAGCAGTAAGGTAGGAAACCAGAACCTGTTGCAATTCACGGGGAGATCAAAGGATGATCCGTGGTGGTGGAGATGATGACGGAATTCGATGACGATCTTTTAAGCAATTGTGGGAATTGCATTGGATGGCTGTGGAATGGCAGCGAGACGCCAAGAACGCTGCTCTGATACCAGGTGTTAGAACCCTTGTAGATTCTAAACTTGGGGTTGATCTCTTTAGGGGATCGGCCTCCTTGGAACTCTATAGGGGTTCCTCCCTCCAAGTTGCTGCTCAAAGGCTGCAGAAAAGATTCATCTATTGCTTATCAAAAGAGAATGAATACATGGCTATTTATAGGGCTTCTAAACCCTAACTCCTAATAGGACTCCTACTTAAGACTCTTACTTCTAACCAACTCCTAATATGACTCCTAGTCAAGACTCCTATTCCCTTATAACTCCTAATTCTTCTTTAAGAAAACACCTCCTACATAAATGCCCCTCTCAATTAGGACTCTCCTAGCTATAGTCCTAATAGAATGTCCCTCTCAACTAGGACTCTCCTAGCTAGAGTCCTAACAGTTTTACATGAATGTCCCTCTCAATTAGGACTCTCTAAGCTAGAGTCCTAACAATATGAGCCCTTACGTTGAGGATAATGTCTTTATTGCACAAACTTTGGGGGTTAGTGAGGGAAGCTTACCAGTTCCTTATTTGGGTCTCCCGCTCATATCCACAGGCATTCACAAAACTCACTGTCAGCCTATCTTGCAAAAAATAAAGAATAGAATTTCTTCTTGGAAAAATAGGTTTCTATCAAAAGCAGGACGACTCGAACTCATCCGTTCGGTATTGCACTCCTACTCTATATATTGGTGTAATGCATTTTTTCTGCTTGCTGGACTTCTCCAAGATATTGAACGGTTATTAATGAACTTCTTCTGGAATGACACAAATGATAAGGCAATGCATATGGTAAATTGGGATAGCATTTGCAAACCGAAAGATGAAGGGGGGCTGAACTTGAGAAATACTAGAGATTGGAATCAAGCATGTCTGGTACAGCAATTGTGGGATCTTTTGCAAAACAAATGTTCCTTATGGTCACATTGGGTTTCTGCTAGGTATCTTTCAAAGGAATCAATATGGGAAATTTCAACAAGAACATACCACTCTGCAGCTTGGAAAGGAATTTTAAAGGCAAGGAATTGGCTAATCAAACACATTTCCTATGCAATCTCTTCTGGAACTAGTACTAATATGTGGTACGATCCTTGGGTAAATGGGAAGAGTATATTTCACTTATATGGTGACAAAATACGAAAAGATCTTGGGGCTCCCAAAGATTAGAAGGTTTCTGAGTTCATTGCTAACGGAACCTGGTGTCTCCCTAATCCCATTTCTCCCGAAATGTTATCACTTTGGCCGACTATTATAGCTATTCCAATCAGGAACAACTCTTCAGATATACTTATTTGGCCTCATGACAATGGCAAATTTAGTGCCACATCCGCATGGAATCAAATTAGGCAAAGAAATAACAAGTGGGTCCCAAGCAGTTGGACATGGGATCGACCGGGATCACAAAGACATTCCTTAAGTACATGGCAGACCCTTCTCAATAAATTACCTACAATAGACAATATGAAAAGAAGAGGTATCTATCATGTTAACCGATGCTCCCTTTGTATGCAACAAAAAGAAACTGTTGACCACCTCTATTTTTCTTGTGATTATACAAAATGGATATGGAAGGAGATTCTCCAGCGATTTGAACTCAATAGACTACCGCAACCAAACTTGCACCAAGAACTATGCGACCTCATGCAATGTTTCTCAAGAAAGGGGCCTCTCACACAACTGGCAAAGGTTACTTTCAGATGCGCTATTTGGTGGATGTGGAAGGAGAGATGTAACAGAATATTTGAATGCCAACATACAAACAATGCTCAGCTATTGAAAGAGATTATTAGAGACTCAAGATCCTGTATGGAGCAAGATCTCAAAACGGTGCACTTTACCCAAAGAGAAAAAGATATTTTTATCAAATTCAATTTTGCTATTAGCTAAAGATCTTGGGAATGATGCCAAATTATGTACCCACAGGTAGTTTTGATATATCTGGATAAACATTTTCTTTGATGATTGTAATTAGGAGTTATAGTCTACAGCATGTGTAGTCATAACTATGAGTTACTTACTTGGCTTTGTGTATGACTTGTATAGATAAAGCTATTTGTAGAAACGTTACATATAATCAATTTACTTTTACTTACCAAAAAAAAAAGAACTCTGGTGTTAATATTGCCAAAGGTATTTGTATTCCACTCCTTTAGTGCTGCTTTACAGGCTTTGAGCTTTTGACATAAGATGTAAGGGGGGGATCCATGCGCATTAAAATTCCAAGCAGATCTGATAACATCAAGAAATTGAGGATGAGTACTCCATATGTTAAAGAATCTAAACGGTTTCTTGCCTCTTGGTGTCGTTTTTTCTGCATGTATATACATTAAAGAATGGTCAGAAAACAAAGGAGCACCATACTCAAGAAGTGAATCTGGGTAAATTGTTAACCATTCATGATTAATCAAATACCTATCAAGTCGAGCCATTATTTTTCTGTTAGCAGCACCTTGATTACTCCAGGAGAGCCAATTACCCACATATTTCATATCAAACAATGCTGCAGTGTCAATGTAATCATTAAAACTTTGAAGTTGGCTTTCTGAAAGTTGTCTACCCCCCTCTTTTTCATTTGTGTACCGAACAGTATTAAAGTCTCCAAGAACAATCCAAGGTACATTGAGACAGCCATTTATAATATTAGTCAGGTCAGACCAAAGAGTATTTCTTTCTTGCATACTGTTCGAAGCATATATGCTAGTGAAATTGAATTGACAACCATTCTTTTTATCCTCTACCTTAAGATGAATGAATTGATCAGTAGCAGAAATAAACCAAGCATCAATAGAGTTAGGATGCCATAATACCCATATTCAACAAAAAGTTTCATTTGAGTCATTGGTAAACAGTTATGCGTCCGGCCATATTAAATTCTTTTGAGCTTGAACGCGCGATTGTTTAATTTTCGTTTCCACTAGAATAACAATATTACATGCGGCAGACTTGATTATTCTGTTGAGCTCCCAACATTTCTCCGGCTTATTAAGTCCGCGAACATTCCAGCATGTTATCTTCATTAGTAATAAACAAATGAAAAGGTAGTAAGGTATTCATCCTACGACTTTGGATGGATTGTACCATCCTTTTTCTTATCCTTCGGTTTTGCATTTTCCTCCCTCACAATATCCTTACCTTTTATGGCTTTATTCCTATATTTATCCACTTCATCTACAGCTTGCAGATTTTTAAACTTTAAAGTACCTTGAATCATGTGATCTTGATTGGCAGGGTTTGTTGAAGCTCGATAAGATTGTTGCAGCATAATATCTTGGATAGTACTTGTTGAAGCAACCTGGCTAGAGAGGTTTGTTGGGGCATGAGTTTGTTGAGACAGAATATCCTTGTTGGCGATGTTTGTTGTGGCCTGAGTTTGTTGAGGAAGAATATCCTTGCTGGGGATATTTGCTTGGACCTGAGTTCGTTGAGCTATTGTGGATGGATCCGATTATATTGGAAGAGATGAAGTTTCTGACTTATGTTTCTCCTGTCCACTAGTACCATGGGCTGTTGTGGTAGGCTCTGACATTATAGGAAGAGATAATGTTTTGGAATTGTCCTTCTGTCCGCAATGCTTTCCTTGCGAGTCGGAATGCTCAATAGTTTTCGCCACCATCGGTGCTACTGCCATTAGAGAAGAATCACTTTGTTACTGATGCGCTTGACGTGGTTGATAGACCTTTGTGGTTGGTTTTGGGGTTTGCTGACAAGCTCCATTTGCATGACCAAAAGATAAGCAACGCTGACATCGTTGTGGCTTCCAGGAATATGAGACATGTACCTTCCGAGTGTTCCCGTCAAGATTCGATAGAAAACCTCATTAGGAAGATCTTCATCGGAAGAAACCAGCACACATGCTCGTGCAAATGCTAATCTTGTCTGAGCTGCTGTTGCTTTGTCGATGTAGAGTGGCTGTCCCAGAGTGCTGCATAACTTTGCAATAAAACGTCGACTCCAAAGATGTAGAGGCAGTCCTTGAAAGGATACCCATAATGGAATAGACTGTAGGCTATCTAACTCCAAACGGACATCAGGAGACCAACGTCGTAGAATCATTGGATGACCGCGGATAGTCCAGAATCCTTCGAGGATTCGTTGCAAATCTTCTTCAGAGTATAGCTTGCAAACAAAGAATCCGTTCTTCAGCAGTCTCGTATACAGCAATCTTCTTATCAGCCTGAACTTCTGGAGTAAAGAATTCCAAGCTTAGATCTGGACTTCCAACCGGAGCCTTGAAGAGGCTAGTCCAAGGCCGAGGATCGTTGGAAACGAGAGCATGCTTCCGTGATCTAGAGCGCGACCTGCTTCGATGCTGCTTCGTCGAAGGAGTTTCTCTCTGGAAAGGATGGGGGGTAGCAGTAGGGAGCCTTGCAACCCTCTCGCCACCATCGCCAGCCCTAGGGGCCGTCGCTGCCATGTTTGATCCCTCTTCTGGTCGCCGCTACAGAAACGCCGCCAATGGGAAAAGCTATCGCTGCAGTATATTAGATCGCCGCTACAGTACCGTCGCCCTAGAGAGATCTGGTTTACAGAATCGTTGCCCTTGGGGAGAAGCCGACGCTACAGAGATCTGGTCGCCGCTACAGTGTCGTCGCCCTAGATCTGGTCGTTGCTACAGTGTTGTCGCCGCCGCTACAGTACGGTCGTCCTTGGGAGATCTGATCGCCTCTACAGTTTCGTCGCCCTTCGCCCGTAAGAGAAAGCCGACGCTGCAGGAGTTTGATCGCCTTTGGGAGATATGGTCGTCGCTACAGTACCGTCGCCCTAGATCTGGTCCGCCGCCGCTACAGTACCGTCGCCCTTCGCCCGTGGGAGAAAGCCGATGCTGCAGGAGTCGGATCGTCCTAGGGAGATATGGTCGCTGCTACAGTATCGCCGCCGCCGCTACATTACCGTCGTCCAAGATCTGGTCGCCGCTACAGTATCGCCGCCAGTATATTTCAATTATATGGTGACAGAATACGAAAAGATCTTGGGGCTCCCAAAGATTGGAAGGTTTCTGAGTTCATTGCTAACGGTACCTGGTGTCTCCCTAATCCCATTTCTCCCGAAATGTTATCACTTTGGCCGACTATTATAGCTATTCCAATCAGGAACAACTCTTCAGATATACTTATTTGGCCTCATGACAATGGCAAATTTAGTGCCACATCCGCATGGAATCAAATTAGGCAAAGAAATAACAAGTGGGTCCCAAGCAGTTGGACATGGGATCGACCGGGATCACAAAGACATTCCTTATGTACATGGCAGGCCCTTCTCAATAAATTACCTACAATAGACAATATGAAAAGAAGAGGTATCTATCATGTTAACCGATGCTCCCTTTGTATGCAACAAGAAGAAACTATTGACCACCTCTATTTTGCTTGTGATTATACAAAATGGATATGGAAGGAGATTCTCCAGTGATTTGAACTCAATAGACTACCGCAACCAAACTTGCACCAAGAACTATGCGACCTCATGCAATGTTTCTCAAGAAATGGGCCTCTCACACAACTGGCAAAGGTTACTTTCAGATGCGCTATTTGGTGGATGTGGAAGGAGAGATGTAACAGAATATTTGAATGCCAACATACAAACAATGCTCAGCTATTGAAAGAGATCATTAGAGACTCAAGATCCTGTATGGAGCAAGATCTCAAAACGGTGCACTTTACCCAAAGAGAAAAAGATATTTTTATCAAATTCAATTTTGCTATTAGCTAAAGATCTTGGGAATGATGCCAAATTATGTACCCACAGGTAGTTTTGATATATCTGGATAAACATTTTCTTTGATGATTGTAATTAGGAGTTATAGTCTACAGCATGTGTAGTCATAACTATGAGTTACTTACTTGGCTTTGTCTATGACTTGTATAGATAAAGCTATTTGTAGAAACTTTACACATAATCAATTTACTTTTACTTAAAAAAAAAAAGCATCAATTAGCAGATATATTTACAAAAGCTTTAAACGAAGATCAATTTGAATTCATTAGAAGGGAATTAGGCATGTTAAATTGTCCCTAAAATGAGCTTCACGAAAAATGACTCGTCCTTTTCCTTTCTTTTGTGGATTTGATTTCTTCCTTCTTCTTCAATTCAAAATGATCCATTAAAGTATAACTTATGATCTGTCTACAGATAGCGGCGGCGACACTGTAGCGGCGACCAGATCTAGGGCGACACTGTAGCGGCGGCGACACTGCAACGGCGACCAGATCTAGATCTAGGTCGACGTACTGTAGCGCCGACAACACTGCAGCGGCGACCAGATCTAGATCTAGGTCGACGTACTGTAGCGCCGACGACACTGCAGCGGTGACCAGATCTGGGTCGACGTTACTGTAGCGGCGACGACACTGCAGCGGCGACCAGATCTAGGTCGACGGTACTGTAGCGGCGACGATACTGCAGCGGTGACCAGATCTAGGGCGACGGTACTGTAGCGGCGGCGACACTGCAGCGGCGACCAGATCCAGATCTAGGTCGACGTACTGTAGCGCCGACGACACTGCAGCGTGACCAGATCTGGTTCGACGGTACTATAGCAGCGACGACACTGCAGCGGCGACCAGATCTAGGGCGACGGTACTGTAGCGCGATCTGAAATTCTGCAGCGGTGACTTTTCCCTATGGTGACGATTCTGTAGCAGTGACCAGAAGAGGGATCAAACATGGCATCGACGGCCCCTAGGGCTGGCGACGGTGGCGGGAGGGTTGAAACGATGGCAAGACTCCCTACCGTTATCCCTCAAGTTGCTCCTCCACCATATCCTCTCCAGAGAGAAACTCCTTCGATGAAGCAGCATCGAAGCAGGTCGCGCTCTAGATCGCGGCAGCCTGCTCTAATTTCCAATGACCCTCGGCCTTGGACTAGCCTATTCAAGGCTCCGGTTGGAAGTCCAGATCTAAGCTTGGAATTCATTACGCTAGAAGTTCAGGCTGATAAGAAGATTGCTGTATACGAGACTGCTGATTCAGCAGAGCTTATTGAGACATGGTCAATGGCGATTGTTGGCTATGTGGTAGGTCTCAAAACATCTTATTTCCCATTATCCTCATTTATCAAAACTCGATGGGGAATATCGTCATTTGATCTTCATATGCTGGAGAACGGATTCTTTGTTTGCAAGCTATACTCTGAATAAGATTTGCAACGAATCCTCGAAGGATTCTGGACTATCCGCGGTCATCCAATGATTTTACGACGTTGGTCTCCTGATGTCCGTTTGGAGTTAGATAGCCTACAGTCTATTCCATTATGGGTATCCTTTCAAGGACTGCCTCTACATCTTTGGAGTCGACGTTTTATTGCAAAGTTATGCAGCACTCTGGGACAGCCACTCTACATCGACAAAGCAACAGCAGCTCAGACGAGATTAGCATTTGCACGAGCATGTGTGCTGGTTTCTTCCGATGAAGATCTTCCTAATGAAGTATTCTATCGCGATCTTGACGGGAACACTCGGATGGTACATGTCTCATATTCCTGGAAGCCACAACGATGTCAGCGTTGCTTATCTTTTGGTCATGCAAATGGAGCTTGTCAGCAAACCCCACAACCAACCACAAAGGTCTATCGACCACGTCAAGCACCTCAACAACAAAGTGATTCTTCTCTAATGGCAGTAGCACCGATGGTGGCGAAAACTATTGAGCATTCCGACTCGCAAGGAAAGCACCGCGGATAGAAGGACAATTCCAAAACTTTATCTCTTCCTATAATGTCAGAGCCTTCCACAACAGAGGTTTCCCATGGTACTAGTGGACAGGAGAAACATAAGTCAGGAACTTCATCTCTTCTAATATCATCGGATCCATCCACAATAGCTCAACGAACTCAGGCCCAAGCAAATCTCGCCAGCAACGATATTCTTCCTCAACAAACTCAGGCCACAACAAACATCGCCAACAAGGATATTCCGACTCAACAAACTCATGCCCCAACAAACCTCTCTAGCCACGCTGCTCCAACAAGTACTATCCAGGATATTGTGCTGCAACAATCTTATCGAGCTTCAACAAACCCTGCCAATCAAGACCACATGATCCAAGGTACTTTAAAGTTTAAAAATCTGCAAGCTGTAGATGAAGTGGATAAATATAGGAATAAAGCCATAAAAGGCAAGGATATTGTGCGGGAGGAAAATACAAAACCGAAGGATAAGAAAAAGGATGGTACAATCCATCCAAAGTCGTAGGATGAATACCTTACTACCTTTTCATTTGTTTATTACTAATGAAGATAACATGCTGGAATGTTCGCGGACTTAATAAGTCGGAGAAATGTCGGGAGCTCAACAGAATAATCAAGTCTGCCGCATGTGATATTGTTATTCTAGTGGAAACGAAAATTAAACAATCGCGCGTTCAAGCTCAAAACAATTTAATATGGCCGGACGCAGAACTGTTTACCAATGACTCAAATGAAACTTTTGGTAGAATATGGGTCTTATGGAATCCTAACTCTATTAATGCTTGGTTTATTTCTGCTACTGATCAATTCATTCATCTTAAGGTAGAGGATAAAAAGAATGGCTGTCAATTCAATTTCACTAGTATATATGCTTCAAACAGTATGCAAGAAAGAAATACTCTTTGGTCTGACCTAACTAATATTGTAAATGGCTGTCTCAATGTACCTTGGATTGTTCTTGGAGACTTTAATACTGTTCGGTACACAAATGAAAAAGTGGGGGGTAGACAACTTTCAGAAAGTCAGCTTCAAAGTTTTAATGATTACATTGACACTGCAGCATTGTTTGATATGAAATCTGTGGGTAATTGGCTCTCCTGGAGTAATCAAGGTGCTGCTAACAGAAAAATAATGGCTCGACTTGATAGGTGTTTGATTAACCATGAATGGTTAACAGTTTACCCAGATTCACTTCTTGAGTATGGTGCTCCTTTGTTTTCTGACCATTCTTTAATGTATATACACGCAGAAAAAGCGACACCAAGAGGCAAGAAACCGTTTAGATTCTTTAACATGTGGAGTACTCATCCTCAATTTCTTGATGTTATCAGATCTGCTTGGAATGTTAATGTGCATGGATCTCCCCCTTACATCTTATGTCAAAAGCTCAAAGTCTGTAAAGCAGCACTAAAGGAGTAGAATACAAATACCTTTGGCAATATTACCACCAGAGTTCAATTTTGCAGAAAGGAACTAATGTCATTGCAACATGAGCTGCAACTTCAGCCAAATGATGAAAATATTATCTACAAAGAGACGGAAGCCAGAAATAACTTCATGCAAGCCTTAAAACAGGAGGAAAGTTTTGCAAAGCAGAAGTCTCGACAGCATTGGCTTACACTAGGGGATTCCAATACTAAATTTTTCTATGCTTCAATTGCTACTCGAAGGGCTGTTAACCGTATCAGCAAATGCAGAGACAAAGATGATAATCTTATTGAGAATTTAGATGAGGTTAAAGCACACACAGAGCAATTTTTTTATTCCTTACTCAATCAAGCTGGGAAACCTAATAACATTCATGTGGAGCCGACTAGAAAACTTGATTCGGAAGCTATTTCAATCCTCAATGCCCCAATTACAGATGACGAAATTGTATGTGTTGTCTTTAAGTCACCAAAGCACAAAAGCCCAGGTCCAGATGGATTTCCAGCTGAATTTTACCAAACTGCTTGGTCTATTATTGGAAATGATGTGATCAAAGCTTGCCAACATTTTTTCTCTTCAGGTCATATTCTTAGAGAGATGAATTGCACTTTTATTTCTTTAATTCCGAAGAATGCAGGGGCTGATTCACTAGAGAACTATCGACCCATATCATTATGCAACTTTATATACAAGATAATCTCCAAAGTATTGGCAAATAGAATGCAAAAGGTATTACACAAGATCATTAGCCCAAATCAAGCTGCTTTCATCAAAGGGAGAAGTATACATCATAACATTTTGCTTGCTAATGACTTGGTCAAAGATTTGCATTCAAAAGCAAGAGGGACAAAAATCTGCATTAAAGCTGATCTAAGGAAAGCCTTTGATTCAGTTATTAGGAAATTTATCTATAAGATGCTCCTTGATATGAACTTCCCACAGCAATGGATTAATTGGATTCAATCTTGCCTAGAAACTCCAAAGTTTTCGATACTCTTTAATGGCTCACCTATTGGTTTTTTTGGGAGCACGAATGGCATCAGACAAGGTGATCCACACTCTCCGTATCTCTTTACTATTGCGATGGAAGGACTTAGCTGTATGTTGGAACAGGCAGTCTTAAATGGCAGCATTAAGGTACCTAGTGCTGGTTCTGTTCATATATCACATATAACATTTGCAGATGACTTACTTATCTTTCTCCAAAATGAACCAACTTCAGTAAAGAACCTGGCTACTATTATGAATGACTTTGGTATGGTTTCTGGACTTCAGTTAAATCATGCGAAAAGTAAAGTATATATGAGCCCTTACGTTGAGGATAAGGTCTTTATTTCACAAACTTTGGGGGTTAGTGAAGGAAGCTTGCCAGTTCCTTATTTGGGTCTCCCGCTCATATCCACAGGCATTCACAAAACCCACTGTCAACCTATCTTGCAAAAAATAAAGAATAGAATTTCTTTTTGGAAAAATAGGTTTCTATCAAAAGCAGGACGACTCGAACTCATCCATTCGGTATTGCACTCCTACTCTATATATTGGTGTAATGCATTTCTTCTGCCTGCTGGACTTCTCCAAGATATTGAACGGTTATTAATGAACTTCTTCTGGAATGGCACAAATGATAAGGCAATGCATATGGTAAATTGGGATAGCATTTGCAAACCGAAAGATGAAGGGGGGCTAAACTTGAGAAATACTAGAGATTGGAATCAAGCATGTTTGGTACAGCAATTGTGGGATCTTTTGCAAAACAAATGTTCCTTATGGTCACATTGGGTTTCTGCTAAGTATCTCTCAAAGGAATCAATATGGGAAATTTCAACAAGAACATACCACTCTGCAGCTTGGAAAGGAATTTTAAAGGCAAGGAATTGGCTAATCAAACACATTTCGTATGCAATCTCTTCTGGAACTAGTACTAATATGTGGTACGATCCTTGGGTGAATGGGAAGAGTATATTTCAATTATATGACGACAGAATACGAAAAGATCTTGGGGCTCCCAAAGATTGGAAGGTTTCCGAGTTCATCGCTAACGGTACTTGGTGTCTCCCTAATCCTATTTCTCCTGAAATGTTATCACTTTGGCCGACTATCATAGCTATTCGAATCAGGAACAACTCTTCAGATATACTTATTTGGCCTCATGACAATGGTAAATTTAGTGCCACATCCGCATGGAATCAAATTAGGCAAAGAAATAACAAGTGGGTCCCAAGCAGTTGGACATGGGATCGACCGGGATCACAAAGACACTCCTTATGTACATGGCAGGCCCTTCTCAATAAACTATCTACAATAGACAATATGAAAAGAAGAGGTATCTATCATGTTAACCGATGCTCCCTTTGTTTGCAACAAGAAGAAACTGTTGACCACCTCTATTTTGCTTGTGATTATACAAAATGGATATGGAAGGAGATTCTCCAGCGATTTGAACTCAATAGACTGCCGCAACCAAACTTGCACCAAGAACTAGGCGACCTTATGCAATGTTTCTCAAGAAAAGGGCCTCTTACACAACTGGCAAAGGTTATTTTCAGATGTGCTATTTGGTGGATGTGGAAGGAGAGATGTAATAGAATCTTTGAATGTCAACACACAAACAATGCTCAGCTCTTGAAAGAGATTATTAGAGACTCAAGATCCTGTATGGAGCATGAACTCAAAACCGAGCACTTCACCCGAAGAGAAAAAGATATTTTTATCAAATTTAATTTTGCTATTAGCTAAAGATCTTGGGAATGATGCCAAATAATGTACCCACAGGTAGTTATAGTCTACAGCATGTGTAGTCATAACTATAGCATTAGCACTCTATGAGTTACTTGGCTTTGTCTATGACTTGTATAGATAAAGCTATTTGTAGAAACTTTACACATAATGAATTTTACTTTTACTTACCAAAAAAAAAAAAGGTAGTAAATACGCCTTTGTCATTGTGGATGATTATAGTAGATACACTTGGACATACTTTTTAGCACACAAAAGTGATTGCTTTAGGTATTTTTCTAAGTTTTGTAAATTCGTTCAAAATGAAAAATATTTTATGATTTCATCAATTCGGTGTGATCACGATAGCGAATTTTAAAACCATGATTTCTAAAATTTTTGTGAATCTAATGGATACAACCATAATTTCACTACTCCAAGAAATTCTCGATAAAATGGAGTATTAGAAATTTACAAGAAATAGCAAGAACCATGTTGAACGAACATAGCCTACCCAAATATTTTTGGGTCAAAGCCGTTAATACAACATGCTATATTATGAATAGGATTCTAATCAGACCATTACTTTTCAAAACTTCTTATGAATTGTGGAATGATAAAAACCTAGTGTCAGTGCTATAGGCAGTGGTACCGCCCAACATAAGCGGTGGTATCACCCAACATAGGTGATAGTAAACCTAGGACCTGGAAAACCCAAGATAAGACTTTTTTAGACTCCAAGTTTGAATCAACTTAAGGCCTATAAATATCCCTCTCATCCCTAGTTAACACACACATAGTTGAGAGAAAAAAGAAAAGATAACGTTATTATAATCTTGTGTGAACTCCTCAAACTCTAAAGTGTTAGTCTTGCTTATGAGAGGAGTGAAGAGGGTTACAAAGGTTCTCTCTTGAACCTATCAAAAGGAGAATCAAGTTGTAAGGGTAGTTGATCTCCCATGGAAGGAAGATTGTTAGTAGATGTTGGTGGCCTTGATGGAAGAGGAATCGATGGAGTGGATATAGGTCACAACGATCGAACCACTATAAATTGATTTACATTTCATTTTGAGCAATTTACCTTTACTGCAAACTGCTTTACCTTCTTACTGTTTTCACTAAACTCCCATACTCTTTCTTTTTTTGGTAAGTAAAAGTAAATTGATTATGTGTAAAGTTTCTACAAATACACTCCCATACTCTTTCAAGTTAATATCTTTATGAAACGATTTTCGTCGGAATCGGGTTTAATCGAAACAAAGATTTTACAAATCGAAGTAATTTTTTTGCTACACTAATTCACCCCCTCTCTCCCTCTTAGTGCCGACTCGTTCCTAACACTCTTCACTCAAGGCCACTGGCTTTCACTACCAATCTTCTTTTTAATGTGTGAAGATCAACTGCCCTTCTTACAAACCCTTTCTCTTTTTTACAAGCTTAGGAAAGAACCTTCACACCTCTCTTTTACAGTTAGACCTCACTCCTCCCTTAGAATACTTCTGACCAAGGAGGAAGAGACTCAACAATTCAAGGGAGTCTACAACACTTTTTTTCACAAGAGTTCTTTCCCCTTTCTACTCTTTTTCTTGTTATCCCAAGTATAAATGAGTGGGGTATTTATAAACCCTAAATACTTCAGAAATAAAGCCAAAAATTTAAATCATCAAGTTTCGGGTTACTGACGGTACCATCGCCTATATTGGGTGGTATCACTGCTTGCTATCCTATGCACAAGCAACACCACCACCTAGTCTGGGTGGTACCACTACCTGACATAGTTTGGGAGACTATGTTTGGGTGGTACCACCGTCAATTTGGGCGATACCAACATTTGACACTAGCGATACCATCATCGGGTCTTCCGGAAATATACGCTTCATATGTTCCCTCTCATTGGTAGTTTCACTACTTGACCCAACTATAGGTTACTAACTAAGCCTTCTAATTGACCTAAATCAGCCCTGATTCAGGCCCAATGGGCCCCTAATTGAGTTGGCATAGTCACACCCAAAACTAACTCAATTAAGACTTAAACTACTTTGAACAAGACATAACCGATTATAATTATGAATCCTATATTGTCCGGCATGTCATTTGTTCATCCAATGCTTTGTCTGAACCTTTGACGCATTATCCTCTCCTTTGGCATATTGCCCGATCCAATAGCATATTGACCTCTCGCAATATCCGATCTTTTTGGCGCAATATCCGATCCTTTTGGCCTGATGCATAAACTTATGGTATGAAGTCTATCTTTCAGCAAGTCAACCAATCCTTTGGTCCGACATCCAATCTCTGACATGATCCATTCAAGTCTGTTAGGACTCTAGCTAGGAGAGTCCTAATTGAGAGGGACATTCATATAAAACCTAACTAAGTCGACCCCTATTAAAGAGGTGAAGTGGCCGGCTAGGGTTAGGAGGTTATTTCTTAGAGAAGAATAAGGAGTTGTAAAGGAATAGGAGTCTTGAGTAGGAGTCCTATTAGGAGTTGGTTAGAAAGTAGGAGTCTTGAGTAGGAGTCCTATTAGGAGTTGGTTAGAAGTAGGAGTCTTAAGTAAGAGTCCTATTAGGAGTTAGGATTTAGAAGCCCTATAAATAGTCATGTATTCCACCACTTTTCATAAGCAATAGATGAATCTTTTTTACAGCATTTTTTATATGAATGATGCCAAATTATCAAATTCCACCTGAAGAGAAAAAGATAGTTTTATCAAATTCAATTTTGCTATTAGCTAAAGATCTTGGGAATGATGCCAAATTATGTACCCACAGGTAGTTTTGATATATCTGGATAAACATTTTCTTTGATGATTGTAATTAGGAGTTATAGTCTACAACATGTGTAGTCATAACTATGAGTTACTTACTTGGCTTTGTCTATGACTTGTATAGATAAAGCTATTTCTAGAAACTTTACACATAATCAATTTACTTTTACTTACCAAAAAATATTTTCTTTGATGATTGTAATTAGGAGTTATAGTCATAACTATGAGTTATTTTTTTTTTTGGTAAGTAAAGTAAAATTCATTATGTGTAAAGTTTCTACAAATAGCTTTATCTATACAAGTCATAGACAAAGCCAAGTAACTCATAGAGTACTAATGCGATAGTTATGACTACACATGCTGTAGACTATAACTATCTGTGGGTACATTATTTGGCATCATTCCCAAGATCTTTAGCTAATAGCAAAATTAAATTTGATAAAAATATCTTTTTCTCTTCGGGTGAAGTGCTCGGTTTTGAGTTCATGCTCCATACAGGATCTTGAGTCTCTAATAATCTCTTTCAAGAGCTGAGCATTGTTTGTGTGTTGACATTCAAAGATTCTATTACATCTCTCCTTCCACATCCACCAAATAGCACATCTGAAAATAACCTTTGCCAGTTGTGTAAGAGGCCCTTTTCTTGAGAAACATTGCATAAGGTCGCCTAGTTCTTGGTGCAAGTTTGGTTGCGGCAGTCTATTGAGTTCAAATCGCTGGAGAATCTCCTTCCATATCCATTTTGTATAATCACAAGCAAAATAGAGATGGTCAACAGTTTCTTCTTGTTGCAAACAAAGGGAGCATCGGTTAGCATGATAGATACCTCTTCTTTTCATATTGTCTATTGTAAGAAGTTTATTGAGAAGGGCCTGCCATGTACATAAGGAGTATCTTTGTGATCCCGGTCGATCCCATGTCCAACTGCTTGGGACCCACTTGTTATTTCTTTGCCTAATTTGATTCCATGCGGATGTGGCACTAAATTTACCATTGTCATGAGGCCAAATAAGTATATCTGAAGAGTTGTTCCTGATTCGAATAGCTATGATAGTCGGCCAAAGTGATAACATTTCAGGAGAAATAGGATTAGGGAGACACCAAGTACCGTTAGCGATGAACTCGGAAACCTTCCAATCTTTGGGAGCCCCAAGATCTTTTCGTATTCTGTCGCCATATAATTGAAATATACTCTTCCCATTCACCCAAGGATCGTACCACATATTAGTACTAGTTCCAGAAGAGATTGCATACGAAATGTGTTTGATTAGCCAATTCCTTGCCTTTAAAATTCCTTTCCAAGCTGCAGAGTGGTATGTTCTTGTTGAAATTTCCCATATTGATTCCTTTGAGAGATACTTAGCAGAAACCCAATGTGACCATAAGGAACATTTGTTTTGCAAAAGATCCCACAATTGCTGTACCAAACATGCTTGATTCCAATCTCTAGTATTTCTCAAATTTAGCCCCCCTTCATCTTTCGGTTTGCAAATACTATCCCAATTTACCATATGCATTGCCTTATCATTTGTGCCATTCCAGAAGAAGTTCATTAATAACCGTTCAATATCTTGGAGAAGTCCAGCAGGCAGAAGAAATGCATTACACCAATATATAGAGTAGGAGTGCAATACCGAACGGATGAGTTCGAGTCGTCCTGCTTTTGATAGAAACCTATTTTTCCAAGAAGAAATTCTATTCTTTATTTTTTGCAAGATAGGTTGACAGTGGGTTTTGTGAATGCCTGTGGATATGAGCGGGAGACCCAAATAAGGAACTGGCAAGCTTCCTTCAATAACCCCCAAAGTTTGTGAAATAAAGACCTTATCCTCAACGTAAGGGCTCATATATACTTTACTTTTCGCATGATTTAACTGAAGTCCAGAAACCATACCAAAGTCATTCATAATAGTAGCCAGGTTCTTTACTGAAGTTGGTTCATTTTGGAGAAAGATAAGTAAGTCATCTGCAAATGTTATATGTGATATATGAAC